>NC_057778.1:14824558-15066418 GCF_014825855.1 Bombus pyrosoma | reverse complement strand
CTTCCGTTCCCGGGAAAATTCAAAATGTCAAAAGTTCACCCTTACACTGTAAACGTCTCTACGGCACTCTAACTATAACTCTAACTCCGACTTTCGTGACCGATGCATTTTTCAGTGAGTAACACTTGTTAGAAGAACCCCCCCCCCCCAAAAAAAAATTCGTATATCTTTAAATGTTTTGGATTAAAGTTATCATAAAACTTCTATTAAATCATTTTTTGGGCAGGAGGCTGGGAAGGTTTTCTATCTGCTCCTTTGCGAGAAACTCAACTCGGTCAAAATAACTTGGACATGAAATATCCACCTCTACAGTTCAAGGGTTAAATTTTCTTCACCTCTTCCATTATTCTTGTACACTCTTTTCCTTGAACGATACAACAACAAATTATTACATCGCGATTGATGGCATAGGCGAACGAATAATGTTCTACATTAACGAAAATACACAAAGACAGTTGAACACTTTCATGGAATCTTAGATAAATTTATATATTAATATATAATATGTATCCTTATAATTTTTTAGAATCTTCAACCTCAAAATGTCGCTTCAAAATAGAAAACGAAGAGCAATTTGAAAAACGCTATTGCGCTAATGAAGTTAAAGTATATGCATCATACGTTTAAGAAAAATTATAATTTAATTATCAAAAACTTCATTCCAATGTGCTTGCGTAGAGAACAGTATTATCCATCATAAATTGCAGTGTTGTGTCGTTTACGTGTAATTCGCGTCTAACTCTGCCGTACAGAGAAACAGCCTCGCACAAAATTGAACCGTACGTAAGAGATTAAAGAAGAGCTGAATAAAAGTTTGGAACATCGGATGCGAAATTTGTTCACGGTGTTAGAAGGGAGAAGAAGAGGAAAAGAGGTGCAGTGATTATCGCGATCAAGCCGGGAACGTAGACGCGTGCACTTTAATCTCGTCGGAAATCCAATTAAACTACTTTGCGATTGCGGCACGTCCCGCCACCATGTTGGTTTCCGACATCAACGAAATTCGTAACCCAGGCTGTAACTTGTTTGGCTCCGCTCTCTTGGTCGCGCTTCCATCCTATTACGTTGAAATATACGACCATTCGAACGCCAGCTGCTCGGTTAACTGTTACGAAATGTTATTTAAATCCTAATAACGACGTTCACGTCGCTGATATACTCTATGCTCGTGGAGTACGAGCCGATTCGACGAACGGGTGACTGACTCTTCGCTCGATTTCTCGTTCCTATCGTTTATATGGCTACTTTTATCATTGTTCCTTGATACGTGGAAATGGAAATTGAAAACGATCGAATCGACGAGTTAAATTGGATATTAGAAGTTACATCGAACGAACGTTGATCCGTGTTGGAAATCCTGTTAACGTGGTTTTATATTGCAGGTGGTAGTACATTTTTCTTTCTGACCTGGAATGGTGCATTTCGATATTTTTGACAATTGCTTTTTTATTAAGCGTTAGAACTATCTAATTGCTTTGGTATAATATATAGAACTCCGTGAAAAATAAGGAGCTAAGAAAAATGAGACCAAAATTTGACGTGGCTTTGTTACATTCGATTTCATTACCACACTCCTGCCGTTTAATTTGGCGTGGTGACGCGCGGAATTGCACACGGCTCGTGTCGCGCGCCGTACGTCCTCATTTAGTTTTCAACGTGGCCACAGTAGAGAATCGTAGCGTGTAAAGTGTTTGTCGTGGTTAATCAAGGGTGGCGAGGCGCGTTCCTCTCTAGCATGGTTGCACAAAGACGCGCGCACGCACAATTTCATCTGCAAAGAACAACACTGCGAGTCGACAAACACTTGACATCGTTACTCTTGACGTATTTACCTGAAGGTTTTACTTTTACGACTCAACGAAGCAATGGAATGCGCTTTTGCGTGAGATAATCCTTCCACTCGACCTGTAAGTATTTAACGATAAGATTGTACGGAATCAGTCGGGAAAAGGGTTGGATAAGTTAGGACTGTATATAATTACATATATCGTACAGAGTAACCAGAGTACTGAGTTACAAGCTATTTTCTTCTTTTATTTCATTTTTTTTTTTTTTTTTTGAAAACCTATGAAGATATCCTATCGACCTCGTTCTTTTCTCAATTAAGTCGCTCAAGGATGTTAGTCGTTCAACGTTTAAGCGTACGATATTAAGGCAATCGCTGAACGAAGAAACTAGAAGCAAATATTCTATTCCTGAAACGTTAACTATGGTTAACATAACGTAACCGAAATTCCGAGTTTAATTTGGCTGAAAAGGAAAGTACACGAACGCGCGTTTTCGTACGCGAAAGAGAACATGCATAATCTGTTGAAAGCTTTTATTGGATTCGGAATGAAAACCCTCGTCGAGACTATCTCTAAATCTCGTCTATATGCGCATCGCCCTGCGGCACTTTTCTTTGAGGGTCCTGTGTTTTCCTACCGTCGTCTTCTACGGGCTTTCCTTCTTTCTTCCTCGCTTTTTCTTCTTACATCCACTTCCTTCTTTTACGTCGTGCAAATGGAGTAATTGTTTCCCGATCCAACTCTCGCGATAAAGTACAGTGATAGTGTAATTGCGAATAAGTTTTGTATATTAAATTCTAAAAAACGTTTTATATTTCGCCGGACAAAAAGGAATACGCGATAAAAGAAAAAAGAATAAGTAGCTTGAACGTAGAAGGAAAATATTTTTTCCGCGACAATGCTGGACTTCGTATCGTAACAAATCTGCAAAAATTGTTGCGAAGTTACTCGCGATATTTTAGCTCTTAAATCAGCATGTTTCTATACACGTAACGCTCAACAAAATTGCAACTGGATGTTCTTAAATATTTTCAAAGGCGTATTTCTATAACGCAAAATACAGTATTTCAGGTCGATCGTAAAATATAAGATAAATAGTAATTCTATTTTCTATACAAATTACTGAAATTACCCAACGCACAAACTAAAAACGGAGAAATGAACGGCGAATGAAATCGAACTGATTTCTTATGCGTAACCTTCGCTCGAAAGGAATCAATCCATTCAAGTCCACTCGAACTGGAGACTCTCGCGGAGGGAAGGATTCATTTTGAAATATAAAATGCGTTGAATCGTATTTCGTCTTCTTTAATCGAATCTAGTCCTTTGAACGTACACCGTGAAAAGAAACCACGCAGCAGCCCTTCATTACGGACTCGATCGTAGTTGGTTAAAAACTCGATCCTTCGATCGAGTGGCCACTTAATCAGATTCGTGAGTCAACGAAGGAAGAAACCAAGTGGCCTCGTTGGTTGGAATGGACAGAGAAAACCAGAGGCAAAGAACGAGGGAGAGGAAAAAGAGAAGGGAAGGCTGGTAAAAGAGGGTTGTGCGGTTAAATCGAGAAGAATAGAGGGTGTCGGAGGCGGGGATGAACGCGGAAGCTCGTGATCCTCGAAATTTCAAACGTTGCTACGTCTCCTCACGGCCGCTTAACCCACGGAGTACGAATTCGCCTCGCACCTTCGGCTCCTTCAGCGAACTACCGGGGCGTTAGTTCTCCGGACTGGTGCGATGAAACTGAAGGAAAGAAAGGGATCGATGAAAGTCAAGCCAGAAGTATGAAACGGAGAATCGTGGAGAAAAGGAGACAGGAGGAGGATACGGCGGGAAGGATCGAGACCGCGACAGAAATGAAAAATGCCTCTTAGGGCGTTAGTTTGCGTCTTTTGTCGTTCCTGTCAGAATGCCCGGTTCCATTAAAATGTGTCTTTGTAAACAGCTACGCGGCCGCGAAATTATATTCGAAAGATTTTTCAACGTCGCGCATCTGCGATGCTTTGTCGTTTCCCCTTTTTTTCTTCCTCGTCCTTTTCATTTCTTTGCTTCTCTTTTTTTTTTTTTTTTTTACAGGTTGGTATACGCGGAGCTTTTACTAATATTATAAATTCACGTCAACGATACGCGTTTTATAGTTGCCTGCTGCTTTTTTTAAATCAGAAATCGCGAAATTGTTACCTTCCTCCTTTTTCTTATCGAGTACCGATCATTATTTCGTCCACGTACTAAATACTAGGACTTCAGAATTTGTTTGCGTTTCTTTAACGCAAGTGCGAATAAGTCGCGATAAATCCAAGTTCCGTGTGTTTTTCGAAGGATTTCGAGAGACGCGATTTAATGCGATCCACTCGTCGGAATTGCAGTAGAAATTTCAAGCTGACCAGGTTTTTCGATTCGCTCGAAAAATCCACCGATGCCTTTTGAACCGTCGGAAATCGTGAAATTATTGTTCCCTTTCCTTTGTGTTAGTGCAAAGAGCGAGGAATTCCGTTTCATGGTGAAAGAAAAATAGATTTCATCGGATACGCTCTCGGAAAAGAGATAACTTCTGTATTCCTGTGAAAAAAGGAGCAACCAAACTGAACGACGTTGCCCGTATATTTCTTTTGAAAGCACGTTACACGGTCGACAAATAACGGAGATGTCTGTATCTCAAGTTTGAACACCGCAAAATACCGTATTATCACGATGTTTCGTAGTAAATCGTTGGCGGATGAACAATTTTTGAAATTATATCGCGGGCCGCTTCGTTGCCAGCTGTTCGCTTTATTTACGACGTGATAATTTTATGCAAACGCTAGAAACGAACATAGGTTTTCTAAGATACTCGAAGATAGAACAAAGATGAGAGAAAAAAGGGGGAGAAAGAGAATTAACAATTTTTCAGGATCGACGATGACGATGAGGGAGAAGAGGCGTCGACGTTTATTTGAAAGTTCGATGCGAAGGCTGTGTTTCAATGAGAGGAATTTCACGCTCGAGCCACGCCGCGTCAAGACGCGAATTTACAGAGCATTAATATTACACGCTCTCAAAAGCGGGAAGGAGAAGACGTAAGAGGCGGAAGAAAAGACTCGATTATTCGGTCTCACGATCCCTTTGCCCGGCCTTCGCTCGTCGTTCGCTCCCGATTTTTCTCTCGGCCTTTCTCCTATGGTTCTGCTGAACGCGGCCTAGGCGCCATAAACAACTCGCGTACCCTGCACATTTACATATTTGCATTAACAAAACGGATAGTCTGATTTGCATGTTGAGCGCTTTCACCTTTTTTATTTAAACGAACCAGGCGTGTATATAATTCTCTGGAAAACGTTTTCCTCGCTACGCGCTTCTTCGATGCTAACGGTCATGGACCGTTGCACCGCTTTTCGACTCGATACGATAGGAAAAAATGCGGATCAGCGAACTTTTCGTAAACTTTTCATTCTTCGTAAATGTATTTCCTTTAAACATCGGATTTACTCCTATTCCACTTTCCTTAATCCACGTCTTCAGTTCTATCTATCATTTTTCCATTTTGCAAAGTAGTTTGAAATATTTAGGATACTTTGTAGGCATTTAGAATCAGTTCAATATACTCTTTGCAACTGTATTTCGAAGGTTTCTACTAAGAAATTGATGTCCAGTAAAAATATATAGGACACCAATAGTTCATTTATGGAACACAAATGTATGGAACACCATTCTTAAAGTAAATAGGGTGATGAAATTCGAACGGATACATTCTTCGCAGGCATGAAACCTCGTAAATCTATCTATCCTGTGTTCGTTCTGAACGTTATGCATCTGAAAAGTTTTCGTGGCGGCCAGGACTGAGCTGAATGGACGCATCGATCACACGTTCCAAATATGCCTCTTCCTCGTGCAACTTTTCTCGACACACTCTTTCCAGTAACTATCGATCGCAAATCGATCCATCAGAACCTCCTGAGTCACGAATATCGAAGCAAGAGATATTTTATATGGCCACGGGGAGCTATCCTGTCTAGCAACAAAATGGACGGTCACGTTACTCCTGTGTATGCTCTATGTTAACGTAACCTCGAAATATCTGATACGACGTGCTAAGAAAAATCGTTCGATATTTCAGGTACAAATTGGGAAAATTTATTTTTTAAAATAGATTTTTCCTTCCGACGGTTTCTCTCTCGTACAAGCAATCAGGCTGAGACACTTGTCATCTACGTTTTGTAACTGAACGATCGCCGATGACAAAATCAAATTCGGTTTAACTATGGAAAAAGTTTGATCGCCGATGGAAAATACATCTGGAACAGTTGCCTGTTAATAAAATTCCGGGCATAATGCAACGGAGATGCACACTCGATCGCGTGACTTAAGCTCGTTGAAGAATAATCGTTGGTGGCGTGCAAGCTTCTGACGCGTCATGACGGGTTGTAGGAAGGATGAGTCGTCGACGATTAAATTCTTCCTCTCCCTTGCCTCAGAGAATTCGCGAGCACGTCTCGCGGTGTTCTAAATATTTTTCAAACGGAAACGTTTCAACGTTTCTGCATTTCTATGGGGGAATGGGTCCAACGGCGAAAGATTCGACGGCGCGGAAAGACATTGCGAGTAAAAGGTTGGCCACAGAAACGAGCAACCGCTCGTACGAAAGCCAGAGGGGAAACCGCGTTAATGAAATTGCCAGGGCAAACAGGGAACGTAATCCAAAACCGCTGATACAATATTTAATTGAATATTTAATTGAATTCTTAGTGAGTGTAACCACTAGCTGCTCTTGCTGCTGGTTCTCGCTTATCCCGGAAACGTATCGCCTGCCATCCCTCCGCGGACACATACGGATTATTGCGATTCGCATTACGCAAATGACCACACCAATTGCCGAGGGTCGGTCAAATAAACACAAGGACGCCGGAATATGTGAGTTACCGAGAATGTAAAGTAACGACCATCGTACGGTGATATTTCAATATGGTTAGATTATTGAAATCTTTCTATAATCGGTTGAACGCCGAAAAACATGTCATATTATTGACAAATTATACGTAGATTATATGTTATAATAAATATGCTGGGTATAACGAAAGAAATAGCTTTAGAAGGTACAGAAGCGTTTAGAGACGCTGTACCGGACGAAAGCTTAATACGTCGCTCGACAAAGCTAAATCGTTAGTTTCATTTGCATTCGTCTCTCGTTTATTCGTATTCCATGCAATTATAGGAATTATTATAATAAGATAAATATGAATATTCTTTTTAAAGACTTTTATAGCGATACTTTCTTTACGTTCCATTCTAATTTTTTGCCAAATCATCGACTATTCATGAGTCGCGATAAATCCAGGTAAAAGGAAATTAGACTCTTTTGAATCTTTTTAGTTCCGTCAGCTTGAAAGTAATCGTTTCTGTGGGAGGGGTAACAATTCACGTTCGTCATCCTTTCGTTCTTTATTTTGTACAAGGGTGTTCTTCGTGCATCATTATTTACTTCGCTACCTCGAAGCAACGTGAGCTCGAAGAAACAGAAGATTATTCGAGGCACAAAGAGAAACTTCTGCTGCCAGCTAATGGCATCGAAGGGTGTACCACGATTTACACAAGACGCCAATCTATCCTTACACGGCAAACAGACCTGCAACCAACATATTTTCTCTTTTCGTCGGTAATGCAGAAATAACAAACCCACGGCACGAGACAGTTTATTTTATACATCGGCCGCCTTTGAACTATCGCGAGCTCGTTTGTGCTTTTTGAAGCGCGCTGAGAAAAGGACTGGAAGATGACGGGGACCGAGACGGGAACGGCGAGCAAACCGCTGTAAACCCGACCCTCGTTATGACAATGTAAATTTGAGCAGCTCGATTCAACGTCGACGTCGATGTTCGACAAGGTTTAAATATAATCGAATTGGGTCGTGTGGCGAACTGTGATTTCGGTAACAGTCTGCGGCGCTCTTCCTTCCGCGTATCTTTGCATTTCCAACCAAGTGCAACGGTTGCTACTCGATTCTTCTGCGAAGTTTCCTCCAGGGAGTTTTAGACATCGATACTATTTCCCTTTCTAAATAATAAAAATACTACTCTTGTCTATGTACCTACTTTTCGAGCATATATTCGTTATGCTAATGTTCCGCGAAAGATATTGTGAATTATACCAAATAATAATGGAAATTGTTGATTATTGCATAAAATTAGTAGGAGAGTGAAATAAGAAGGGTAAAATTCCAATGATGAGCCATTCCATTCCTTTCGAAGCGTAAAAACCGCACGATCTTTCCAAGATATTCGGTAGATACGTGGTACACACGTGCATTGTGTGTACAAACAAGTTCAGATACTTCAATCAATTTTCTAACTGAAAAAGGAGTTAACATCGCTTTATTGCACTTGCTGTTGTGTATTTAACGCGAGATGCAAATAAATAATAAAAGTAACGTGATAATAGTGTATTTCGACGATATTTCGTTGCCATGGTTTATATTCACCACGTCTTACACTTAATAACATTGTTAGATTCTCCCTTGAACGCTGAATGCTTAATGAAGTCGCGCCATCGTAAGAGGATTATTATGTTTCGCGGCGCGCATAAATGCGTACGGAGATTTAAGCCAGACGAAGTAGAGCGGAATAAATAACAAAAAGGGACACCTACCCGCTAGAAATGTTTACCACTTATCATTGTTTCCAACCATGCTGCGGTATCTGCGTTTGACAAATCTACCACGTTTCTAATTTTCAGTTACTTTCATCGCTTCTGGGATTCATTTGCATATCTCTTTACCGTTAACGGTAACGTTGATTTTAGAGCGGTTTTTAATTTTGTATCCGAACAATTTTATTTGCGATTCGATTCTATAATTTGAGAATTTTGTAATGTCTATATGTTTAATGAATAATGGAAACTGCGTCAGATAATCAACGTCTTTCTTTCAACTTGTTCCACCTTCCCCTTTTCTCTTCATACATACTTTTTTATTTCTTTGTTCTGATCACAGTCAAGGCACGAGCATTCGTGCGAGAAGCTTTTACAGAAGGGCTCGCGGCTCGGCTATCGTAGTCTTGATAAACAGCCGATTGAGCCGACCCTTGCTACTGGTAGAACCATTATTGAAGAAATTAAGAGGACCATTCATCCTGTGGTCAGCTCTTCGTAGCAAACCCAAAGCTTTTCTTTCTCGTCGCTTCACTGACCCTATAGTAATTGTTACATGATCGTTGCGGTTTATATATATCTGTTTTTTTCATTTTTCTAAAAATCAGATGGACAACGATAAAGGGATAAATTTCTACCAATTCATACATTTACATCCGATCGCTAAATAGCGTGGTTTTGTAAAGTATTGCAATTAGTATTCAAGTTCCGTAAAACGAAATTGAGAAAATTGCACGTAATTATTTCAGACGTATTTTGTAACTCAATTCACTCAATGTTAGCGTTCAAACGTGGAAATTGAAAAAAATTTAAAGAAAGTCAAATATCAACGTAGTAAAATTTCGAGAGAACGAAACGAGACGACTGTACACGACGATTCCAATCTCTCAAATGTCACTGTTGAAATATAAAAGTTGCGAGGAATGTATAGTAAAAATGCGAAATCCGTGATTTCGTTCTTTCAAATTTTACTGTTGGAACGGAAAATTTTTTGGAAAAGAAATATACTGGACAGTGAGAGACATGGCGAATTAAAATGGCTTTTACCTTCTAACGTTTTCAAAGATATATCGACGGAATATTCTGAATAAATCTTTGACGAACGGAGGTCACGTCTTTCCGTCTCAGCACACCGCGCGCACATAATCGTAAGATTTTCACCTTGCTGAATACAAATGAATCTGTCAGCGTGTTCTCCTACTTCCTATTTCACGTGTAACTTGTGCTCCATTTTTGACTTTATAACAGTAGCGGCACCTTATTTATTTTTAAGAGTATTTGGAATGTATTCCAGATTGAAAACAGACAAAAACTTATATTCTTGTACCTTTCGCGATATAATTATTTTTCTTCGCCGTTTAAACGAAGAATCCTCTTTAATGTCCGAAAGCAATTTTCATATCCATAGTTCTCCTTCATTAAAAAATTCATTCTGTCGTCTTCAAAATATTCCTGAAAATACATGGGATATATCTACGCGATTTCACCCTCGAATCGACACCGGTTGCCTCCCCTTTCGTCGCGAAACCCTTGATTAAATTTCTAATAATGGAAATAATTGTTATTGAGATTCAGCCAGTGCTGATGATATTCGATTCTACTGACCCATGAACGAAGACCAATAGCGAAGCAAGGAATGGTCGAAGGGTGAATAGCGGGAGCACACAGACCTCGATAATTTCATTTAATGCCCGCGTCTTGTCTTCGACGACGACAGCATCTCGTTCTAGACGTTAAAAGCGTCCATTAATATTATCGTACTTGTTACGAGCAATTACGAGAAATTATTGCGTTATATAGGGTGAAGATTTGTTATCGCGAAACGAAATCAAGAATAACGTTTCGAAGCATATAAAGAGAAACTTATCAGCCATTCTTCCTTCGATTATACACGGATCTTGCTGCTAAGGTCAAACAACACTCGCGCAAGCAAACGTCGATTCCTTAGAACCAGGTCGATGTCGACGATAACGTCGACTCGTCTGATTGCGAGAACCACCGCATCCTCTGGCTCTTACCTGCTACGTCTGACAACTTCGAACGTTAAATGCCTATCGTAAAGCTAGGCTGTCCCAATGGTTTCAGCTCTTATCGTTAACCGTACATTCGCGTGCACATTTACTTATCCCGAAGAACAAGTACAATACCACCGATAACAGACGCGATTCGCGACATTGACAACTGCGTCGTTAACGGTCGCAACTGGAGAGCAATGGTGGCGATGCGGAACGTGAAGGAGCAGGCGAAAATCGCGGCGATCTCGCGCCGAGGCATCTCCTCGTGGCCATTGTTTCATTGGCATTGCAGATGACAAATCGCGCGAGCTCCATACAACGAAGTCCGAGATCACAGTAAACACAGGTTGCGGCGTGCCATTAGCCGGTTAGAGAGGGATTCCGTGTTGCTCCATTCTAATCAACCAACGTCGGCATCAGCGAGTGAACGTCGCTGGCGTCGCCGATGCGCCAATCAATTGCACACCCTGAAGTCTCCCTGGTGGCACCCTCCATCGCCCATCGTTCCCTCGTTCCGTCTGCTCTTCCTTTATCTATCCTCCTATATCCCCTTACCCTCCATCGCGCCCATTCTCCCTTGCGGCACTGTTTCCTACCTCCCCTCCGCTTCCCCCAGAGGATTAGCTAATGGTCCATCCGCTGTTTTATCGGACAGATTCGCACCGCTCCAGGCTGAAGGACGTGAAACGTCCTGCGAAAGGACACAGAACGAACCGGGAAAATCCTGCCCACCAAAAGCGTTCGCGTCGGACCCTTCACGCCTCCTCCATCTAACCTTCCTTTTACCGTTTCTCCTCTCATCGGCGAGATGAGCTTTCTCGCAGCGCGGTGTCGCTTATTCATTACAGTTGGAAATGCATTTTAATTATTTCGCCAAATTTTACTAAATAAAAAGTTTCTTTGGACAACTCGTTGATCAAATCCTACACATTTTAGAAATTCAATTTTCTTTTGCTTCTTTAATTGTTCTGAGATTTTCCAAGTCAAAAAATGAAACAGGTGTTCCATATTACCGTCTCCTCCACTACACTACACTACAACTCCACTACAACTAGTAAAGTTGTTCTAAGCTTTTAGTCGGTAATGTATTTTACTGTTCCTTCTTTCTCAAGAAAGTATCGACAATTGGAGGATAATTATGCCTTATGCAGATCCGGCAGGTAGATAAATAAACGGAAGGGTGCAGAGGATCAGTCGGAAGCGGTCGAGATCCGTTCTTGGGAGACTCGCATAGATTCAACACGTTCCAGATTTTATCCCTGGACCGCGATTGGCAAAGAACGGCCTGTAACGCGCCGTTTTACGTATTCCATCCACGGCACGTACAGTCGCTTCGAACGGAAGGAGAGACATATAGAGCAGAACGGAAAGAGAGACAGAGGACTGGTAAAGCGAAGAAACGCGTGAGGGGGGTGGCAGCCAGCCGGAGAGATTTCAATGACAAGCAAATAGCACGAAGCGTGGCCAATGGGCTTTCCCTTTGATTAAATGTAAATTGTGCGGGGAACGCGATTAGTACTGTTGCCACTTGGCCTCCAGTCTTCGGTCGTTTCGCCCGTAGCCGCTTCTTTGAACGAAAAATAGCGTGAGTGGTGGTGCCAATCGAAAGCGGCCCGGTAAAGGAGGGAATCAGACTAATCAGACTGATCGTTTTAAGGGTGGAATTGTTACGATGTTGGTTTCTTTGGGATTAATATTAAGAGTAACGTGGAACTTTTGCAACTTCGAGTTTTACGAAGGAAGAATTAAATGTTATTCGATAAGTGAAAAGATATTTGGTAAATACAGTAAATTATTCTTTCGTTAAAATATAAAATGGGAGAAAATATTACTTTTTCGTGCAGAAGGCTGAAAGGTAAAACGTCCAATAATATTCCAAAGATAAATGATTCAGAATTTTCGGCTACGAATCACGATCCATGTTAACATATTTAAAGTAATTAAATAAAACTACCCAAAAGTGAGATATAGAAGTCTTCTATATCCGTAAATTCTAAATGTGATCGAAAGTCTAAATTCTTCTCCCTTTCTTACGTCATACTTGCAATTTTAATGTTCAAAGGATGTTATAGGCTATTTTGCAAATTCGTCACTTTATTGTTAAAGAGGAGAGATTCTGAATTCTCTTTTAAGTCATAAATTTACGTCAGCGGGAATTTTAAATTTTGTAACATTTTCTTACCTATACACGTATATGTATAATATAGGAACATGATCTTGGTGGTTACTTTTAAATTAGAAGAATTAAGTTCTTACGCGATGCATTAATCGATCACGATACGAACACGAAGAATTGGAAATTTCAGAAAACATAAACTTCAAGACTTAAGTAAAAAAAAAAGTGCAATTAATAACAAGGAACGTTACCAGACGCTTCGTGAGACTTGATCAAAACTTGTCGTAATCAAAAGAGGATACGAAAGTTGAAGAGTATATTCTTGAAGACCAGGATCGATGAAATTTACATTTAGATTGTGTTTTTCACGCAACTACGAGGAATTCTTGATTAGTCAATACAAGGTTTCTACGTCATCACCGCACCCAAATAAAAAATCTTTATGCGATAAATAAATTTGTAAAACATGTACGCAATTTTTAGGCTACATATAAATATAATGCAGTTTTACAAATAAACAGTCGCTTATTTCTACTGTAAAATATATAGCCTATACAGAGTGAAAGTATTCTACAAGTAGATAGGAGATGTTACTTCATGTGCAAAGAAAGGTTATAAGCGCGGAGAATTTGTTAGAATTATTGCTAGAATTTGATTGTAAATTTCTTGATTACAAGGATTTGTTCGTTCGATACTTAGAATATTTTCAGGTACTTTAAAAATATTTCAAATCTAAAAACAACAGTATGTACGTATTCTACAGATAATAAATACATATTTTAGATTAGAACGCATCTACGAAGAATAACTGACTGCAAAACGCACCGAAGAATATGATCGATTCGTTTGATTACTATCTGTTTATCAGATGTCTATTGTTTGCAAGAATGATGGCGTCGCGATGCCCCGCGACCAATCACCTCCCTTGGTCCGGAAATTAAATACTCCCCAAAAGACGTCACCGAAGGGAGAAATATAGGGAGCAAGAGAGAGTCTGGTTCCTCGTTTCTTGTTTGCATCCAGTTTGACGTTTTCTCCGACATTCTTGCACTCCGAAGAATATAAATGATATTCCAATGATCAAATACTTTTTTTTTAATAAATCGTACTATACATTTATAAAATACTTCTATTTTGAAGAAAATTCGCAATTTCTTAAAAAGTGTTTATCGTCTGTTTGTACTCTTTCATTATTTATTTCTTCTTAGAAGAGACTAACCACCAATAAAATGTATATCGGAGTGTACTGTATCGAACAAAGCAGAAATCATTTCTTAATATTTACTCCTGTAGGAACCCTTCACTCAACGGCCTCGTTAGGATGATAAAATAAATCTTTCTCATAAGAGACAAATTTCTCGAGAAAGTTGCTCTCTTGTTTTATCGATAAAAGCTCGAAGCTGAAGAACCTTATTTGTCAGTAGCGTGAGACAAACGTTGCACCGTGGTCTCGCATAACCGACGTTTAATTTAAAACGTTTCAGAAGATATATATACCGTATCGAACATCTGGCGCTGCATATTTGTACATTATTTTTATTACAGACAATACATTTGTCCGATGCGACGCTTTAATTACGTTTTTTTAATCAATTCAGTCGGCGAAGTGTTTGCATTAAAATATTTGCAGACAAACGAAGCCGCTTCGACGTGGATTTTATTATATACACTGCAAACAACAATCTATCTTGTCGAAGTGTTTATATGTCACTGCTGAACGTTCGTAGTTTTCAATTTAAATCTCTCGTCACGACACGCGCGAAACATCCGCAATTAAATTTTCCGTGACAGTAATCGCGCGACTGAAAAAAGTGCACAGATAAAAAGAGGTCCTTCCTCTTTTCGATTATGCTTTGCGTGGCCTGACACACGTGCAATAGCAACGCGTGGCTAGTCGTCGGTAATATCTTAATAAAAATAATATCGTAGATGAAATTAATAATACAATGCAGTAATAAAACGACATAACAAATAAGACTCACAGTGAAAGTTGTAAATTTTTTATTCCTTCAAATACAAAGTAAATACAAATGTTTATTTTGTCTCAATTTCATTTGATTCGTCTAAAAGATACCGAGATTTTGTGAAGAAAGAACTATGAATAAATTATTGCGTCGAACGTATGGAAGATTATAAGCAACGTTTAATATCCAAGAGCGGAACCTTCTCTTTCTTATTTACCGAGCCCGATACAATTGTTTGGAATCAATTCCTGGCGGTATCAATTTGGTACAACCTCTGGGAACAGCAATATTTAATCAACCGTCGGCGAACTGACTTCTCTTTGCTCGAAATTAATGAAACAGAGGCAGAAAACAACCCTGACTGTGGATTGTTATTAAAGATGTGACGTAATATTTCCTAGTTGTATAAAATTTTGGATATAAGTACAAAGTTGAGTAATTCAAATTTGTAATAAAGTCGACCCAAAGTTAAATAGAAGGATCGATTCTCAATCTACTCGCTGTGCGCTTCTTTGTTAATTTTAGTAGTCGTAACTTCTAAGTTTCTATCGATATCATGATCGATCGTTGTTTAAATTTTGAACACGTACCGCGTAGAGGAAACTTAGGTGAAACGAAACGCTTGAGATTTAATTACTCGGAAATATCATAAAAGTATCAGAATGAAGTTTCCGCGCGCCATATATACCGTATAATATTCAGGGTCGATAAAAGAGCCTAACAACGGATAAGCAGGCCACACTGTTCGTGCACGGTGTACAGCGTACAAAAATACACGCCTGTTGCATAACAGGTCGTTGGTATCGATCGTACGTCGAACTTGACTCGCTTGAAAACGCCTAATCCGATCAACGTCGCGGCGGCGACGAGAGTCGAAAGGAAGGGAGGAGGCATAGTAACAGAGGTGAATATCTGCCGTCCTTCGCGAGACGGTAAACCTGGAGGGACGAAGACAGAAGAGTGAAATAGAGGAGAGCTAGAAAAATTGCGGAAATTGCTAGAGCCTCGCTAGACTTAAATTAATTCGCTCGGATGGGCGAACGGCGCGGAGTCTACCTGGAGGTTTATATTGGCACAATCTCTCCCCTCCCACCCCCTGTCGCTGTTCCTCTTTCTCCCTCGCTTCAGCTACCCCTCATCCCCTTTTCTACGTTTCTCGTTCCACCAAGTGTTTCTGCGAGTGCTGACTGACAAGGTTTTGCCATTTCCGTGACGCGTTCGGTAACGAACTTCGACCTCCATAACTGGCAAAACACTTTGCGTCGCTTCTCCAAGGGACTCGGCCATCTTCCCTTTTATTATTTTATATTTTTCATTTCCCTCGTACCTCGAGTTCGGAACCGGTCGCCGGTTTCGACCAACTTTGATACTTTAAAATCTTTTTCCCTTGGATTCTTAATGCTTTTCAGCTTCGATGTATTTAGGGATCGAGAAGGGAAGGCCTTTTATTCCTTCTATGGATAAATGTACTTCTACTGCAGTATAATATTTGTATAGTAGCTACTACAAGGTTTCGGTTAAAAACATTTAATAAATCACAACGATAATAATTCGATTAACATCGTCTGGAGTAGGTAGAGTCCGGGTGGACGTGCGTTTCGATGTCGATTGACGCGTTCATGCACGAGTGCGAAATCGAAAGAGGTAACGGTTTGTTAACGGGAAAGTTTTACGATAATTTCCTCGTAAATCATTTAATGGAAACGACTACTGCCGAGAGGAGGCTTATTGGTATGGCGTTTCTCTTTTCCTCGTACCTTTGCGCAGCTTCTTGCCACCTTGTTCGTAAGATAACAGGCCCAGGTTAATTGTTTCAAAGTTAGCGCTCCGCCCCACGGGGCACGCTCGCTATTTACTGTACATAATTAATTTATGCTAGTACACGGTTTGCGTGTTGTAATTGTATGATATTGCGGCATCTGTGAACAAGAGACTTCGCGGTGAACCAAGAATAACTCACATACGATATACGTTATCTCTCGAATCGAGTTATCCATGTTAACACTTTTGTAAACGTTCGCGTAACTTTCGTCTTCTTTCGAGATGCGATACACGAGTCGCGCGTACATTTCTTCTTACAGTTGGCTATTGTTGGCATAAATTTCCGCTCTTTTTTAAGCTAGTTACAATATTAACGATATGAAATAACTCATTCTTTCCACTAGTTTTCGTTTCAATTTCTCGTTATTACAACGAAGCAACTGTATTTGTCGTAATTGCAGTCACCTGTATTCGTAGCCATAAGTTTTCTTCCGAAGAACAATATTTTTCTTAGGGTAAAGAACTCAAAGTAAATCATTTTCCGATATTCAACGACTCGATTCTTCGTTACTTCCCCTCGAAATCTTCCATATTCGAAATTCTCCAAGCTCCCCTTTTTCTCCTAGTTCTTCACGTTGGAGCGCGACGTCTTTTTAGTCTAAGAACGCAAACTTCCAACATAAGTTTTCCTAACCGAGTGACGGTAGTTTCACCGGCAGATAAGGCGCTCCTCATAACCGCACCGGGATTTCACGAGTTGAAACTTTTTCCCTGAGAGCAAATCCGTCGAAGTCCCCGGCTCGCGTTCCTCCTTTCTCAAAAGAAGTTGAAGTTTCGGGCTTTCAGAGCGCGCCGCGCTTCGATCGAATGGATTATTCGACCGAGTTACTGCCTCCCTTTTGTGGCCCTCGGCAGCTGTACGCGTTTCTATATTATCGAAAAAGAGTCACCGCGAATTGAAAAGGATCGAAACAGGCCACGGGCTTCGCTAACTTCAATGACCACCCATGCGACGCTTTGTAGCGAACAGCTTTGTACTTCATTTTTTCCTTCCTGTCCTCTTTTTCCTCCTTTTTTTTAAATTGTGAAATGGTAGCTGCTATTGCGTGGATTTCATACGCTACATTCAAACCTTGATCCTTCAGACTCTAGATTCTAAATCCTAGAATGAAATGTGACTCGAAACTTGGAGAAGCTACATTTTCAAGTTTAGGTTTAGTTTCTACTTTATAATTGACCATTTCGAATATTTCTTTCTAAAAACCACATAAAATAAATAAATATGTAGCTTTATAACGAAAAATGTAATATACGAAGTCCCAGAATAAAGTACAACGAAATGTAATTGCGAACGTGTTCAAAGGAAAATTTGATTCGAATGGATTAATTTTGAACTTCCCGAAAAAGTCGACGTTTGTCGTGGCAATTCTTCTGATGAATTCTTTGAAGAAATCGTAGAATTCTCCACGCGTGCCACACATCAATTTCACTTTCGACGCACGATACCCAATTCTTTCGCCTTTAATACCGACTTCAGGCATATTTATTGCGAGAATAACTTTCTGAAGTAACTATGTAGTTAGCCTAGCTGTTATAAAGTTTTTCTCCAGGAATAAATCCGAGAACTACGACGCCGGCAAGTTCTCGAGAATATTTGCTTCCTTTTTGAACTCTTTTTGTAGGAATTTAAGGACGTTAGGTCGATCGAATGAATTATACGATTGTCCCTTTCCCTCTTAAAACATCTTGTTATATCTCTAAAATGCAGCTTCATTAAATTTTTAGCTCATGTGAACATATTAACAACAATACCCTATATTTGACGAGTCAATATTGTATCTTTCATTGTTCGTTCTGTTTGCGTTTACAAATGAATATCGTGTTATTCGAAAAACATTTCTTTAATAACCATTTATCGGGCGGCCCTTTGTTTCAATATTATTATTTCTAACAATAGGATATTTTATCTCTATCGACCAGATACCATGAGATATTAATCATAAAATATAAATATACGATAAACATCAAAATAACAAATAATTCACGTATACTCTTCACACAAGTTGACATACGTTAGCGCGCAGAAATTATTAATCACAAACCCGATAACAATAGATGATATTTTTAACTGACCAGTTATCCAAATTTTCTACTCTGTAAAATTTCAAAATTTCTTTCATTGCAACAATCTGCTTCTTCGATTAAATATTCCATATCCATCTCATCTTCTTAACGGAAATTTCTTTACGTACAAAGCAATATGGAAGCTACCTGTACGTATAGTCCCAAGTCAAAAACAATAAAGCAATCGAACTGAGAAGGGCATTTGGATGTAACCCATGCGAGTAAAAAATAACGTGGCACGTACATGATGAAAAATTGATGATTCGACGCAAGGCGCGAATCAAAGGCAAACAATCATAAAATTAAAACCCATAAACGACGAATGGAAATTTCCTGACTGGTAGGAAAGGCAGCTAGACGGACGTCGGCCAATGTTCGGAAATTAAAGGATTCGATCAGCGCAACTACATTGCTGTATTAGCTTTTAACGAAGTTGAAACACCGTAGACAAGCTGAAACTTCCGTAAGCAAACAAGATTGGAAGAGTTTGAATAACGTATCGTGAAACTTAATATTTTGAATAACAAGCAAAAATTCAGTTCTGCCGTCGTCTGAGAGAAGCAAAGAGAATGCAACAATGTTCTTCGTTCGCTGCTAACATTTTTCATCCACGCTGTGAGCTAAAATATCTGCTTCCAGATTACAAATATCGTAGCTTGGAAACGGAGCATCTTGCAGAAATTCAGTATCTCGTACGCAAAAATTAAACTTTGCAATGTTCCCTTCGTTTTATTTCTAGAAAGAATTGTTTTTCTCTAGTTACTTTTAAAAAATTAACACAACCAACTTAATTAATGAACATGGTTCTGTTTTGTTTGATACATCGTCTTATCTTTAATTATTGAAAACAGCTATAAACCCGTATATTTTATATTACAAGACATCGACATTTTTTGTATCATTAAGTTTTTTTTCTATTCTCTTCACTGAAAGATATACATTTGTATTTTGGGCTAGCGTGCGGTATTTTTTGACAGTCTTACCAAAGGCAAATACAAATTCTAATTTTCCTAAATCAACGACTTTTCAAAATGTTGGCCCTTGGACCAAGGTGGATTGCCAAACGAAACGCATTGACTTAAAGGAGAATTAGGAACATACAAGTATGAAAACTATATTTAATCATACATACCTAATATATATTTACATGTTAACGATGTACACGTTTAAAACATATGTAAAAATTTATTTACGTAATTTAGTACATATTTATTACATGCAGTACGTTACGTTATACTTACGTATAGTAGTACATATATATATTTCATGTATGTAATAGTACTTTAATATATATTTAAAAAATATTAGTTATATAAAATGTTTGTTTAATCTAAAAAGCAAGCAATAAACGATTCGATAATCCAAACCCAGTTTTTGCGGATGTTGGAATTTTTCTTTTTCATCTGCTCAGCGTGGCTAAAGAATAAATGTCAATATTAAAAGATCGAAAGTTATTTGAAGCCGACAGTGTTTAACTTTAAATTAAATGGTATCTTTCTACTGTATTTCATCTGGACAAACCATTAAGGGAAAGCTTTTTCATTGTACCGACCGTTTAAGTGCATTAAGGTTATATTAAATTACGTGTGAGTACGCAATAAAGCTTTCATAACAGGCATTCTTGAGAACTTGAGGTAACATCCTATCCTGTTTCGAAAGGAACGGCACAACTTCCCGCGAGGAAAATGTACTTAAAAAGTTTCGTTCGTCGACTCGTTTATTAAAAATGAATTAGCCCCAAGCTCTCTCTTTCTCTCTCTTTTTCTCCCCGTCCGTCCGTCCTTGCCTCCCCCTCCCTCCTTTTCTATCTCTTGTGGCGATGAATTTGTTCAAACTTCTTTCGAAAGCTTCCACGGCTGGACTTTTAATTACCTTGATATAATAATAAAGCGCGTTTTATCGATGCTACGGAATAGTACATTGAAAAATAAATTGCGTGGAAGGCTTTTCTACGACGATCCTCACGATGTTAATGCTTATTGTTATTAACATTATTGTGCGTTAGTTGAGTAAATAGGATTTCTCTAAGTAGAGAAACTTCTGATTGTAACATTTATACGTAATTATGTTAATATGGTTTGATCAACGAACGTAGCTGTTAAGCTGCTAAGAGAGATTGCTAAACACTAAGCGAAGCGGCTAAAACACCGGGCATAAGTATACGATAATTGATCCCTGCGACGAGCCAATTTGGCGGGCAAACGAACAGACCGAAAGACGACCAGTTAGCCACTCCTACGAAGTTTTCCAATGCATTGCAAAGGACACTTTATTATTCCGTAGCCGCGATGCCTTTGGAAAGACCCCATTCGAACAGTTGACTCCGTCGCCAGTTTCTTTATCTCTTTTCATCGTCTTCTCCTCTTCCCGTTGATTCGACTTCCCCATTGGCTCATCCTGGCTAACGAGATACATCGATTCAATTCAAGAATGAACTTTCTTTGTGAAGATTCGTCAGGCGTGATTAAAGCAGTGAATTCCAGGGGAAGGGAGGAGGAGGGGAGGCACACGATAAGAAAATTTAATTCTTCATTAAGCACCGCTGTTTCTTCCCGGACAGTTAATTATCGTCCGTTCGAAATAATTGGGTTGCCGGAATGGGTTATAACTTCTAACGAGACGTATTCGACGGAATATCCGTTAGAATTGATCCAAGTTATAAGACTGAAATGATGGTGGAACGGGCCAACTTTGCAGTTATCGTTCGGAATTGTTCATGTCGAATGTAGGTGCATTCGAGTTAGGGTTAAGTTCGAGTGTTTGCAAACAATGCGATCAAAGCTTGTTAAGGAAGCGCGTTTATCCATCCAAAACGCGTCGAAATATGCAAATAGAACGTACGAAAGAAAAAGAGAAGATTAATTTGCGAAGCGGCTGCACATCCGCAATATATTTCAAATGAATACAAGACTAGAAGTTCCACTGATGCGTGGCTTAGAATTTTGATATTCATTATACATCCTTAACTGAGTCTCAACTCCACGAATTTCATTGCCAACTAATAATTCCGTAGCGAAAATCATGGTGCAACTGGCTGTACAGTTCGTTCCGCTTACAACAGTGGGTCGAAATTGTGGAATGAGCATACATGAATTTTCGATTTCGTAAAAGGCGACTTTGAAGGCAAATTGAATATGTAGCTGAACTCTATCGCTATTATACGCGTCTAGAATGCAAGGCAGGAAAATAGCTTTAGTCGAGATGCTAAAATTATTCTGTAATATCGTTACTAAATATTTTCGTGGAATTTAAACGATATAAAATTTTAATCACTCATATACACAGAACTATACAAACTGTGTAAATGTGAAAACAAAACCAGCGTTAGTACCGTTTATTACCTTGTTTCGCCACATCTCGTCCATAAATAGCACACGGCATTTCGCCGAAGTACCAAGCAAAGACATAAGCTATCGTTTCGTTCCAGAACCACGTTCGCCATTAACAGCATCCATAACCATGTAGTCTTCGAAAATTCCATCGAGATTGCTACTCGCTGCTTCGCATGCATAGTTAATCGCGTCAGAAATACGGTTCCGTGGAAATTTGTAATTTTTACTGTCCCGAATCGATACCTGCCACTATTTGCAACCTGGAACGTCTTATCTTATCCCATTTAACAACCACTCTTGCGTTTGTTATCTTTAGACTTATTTATATCTAGCGTGGCAATGATTTATCTTGTACTACGTTGTATTGACCCTAAGAATAGTAGGACGCTAAGGATAGCCAGTTATCCACCTTCTACCAAGAGTAGAAAGGGTTGACTTATTCTGAAATAATCACGTAATTCGAGAATTCGGAATTGTCGAAAGTCACCACTTTTAAGAAAACTCTACATCTGGTCTTTTTAGCTTTCTAAAGCACCGAAGCCATCGACAGCGTATAGACAAAAGACTGAGACGAAGGCAGACTATAAACAGCCGATAGGCGACGTTGGCTTCGGGATTTTCAGTTATAGGGTAACACTGCTGGCGTGCGGATCTGGACCAGCTCAAATTATCATTTCATACTTGTACTTTCATTTCTATATTTAAAATATATTTTTCTACCTTATAATTTATCCACGCGTCTCTCTCTAGATATACATCTAATAACCACAACAGAAATAAAGTATTCGCGAACGAGACTTTGCTTTTAAGAAAAAACAACTTTGAAAATTCTTAAGTAAGAGATGCGAAATGTTTTACAAATTTTCACAACGTGGAAATGAGTACGATCTGGTAACAAGTTACAAAAATACGTTGTACAATAGAGTTACAAAAAAGTTCGTTATATGATATAGACGTCAGAACACCGGTATAATAGAAAAGTAAGTTCGTTCGGTTCCATTATTATCGGCAGACTTATCTCCGTACGCATGATTAAGTCTTGGCGTAGTCATGAAAAAATAAGTACACATCTGTCATCGAGAAAATGTCGACCCACCCCACTGAACATCGGTTTGCCAATCGCCATTTCCAGTATATTTTGCCACGACTCACAGCGCACAGCTTTTTTTAGAAAACTTTTCTGCTTTTTAGTAAATTTTCTTTCTGATACTCCACAGCTCTCGACCAAGTTTCCTAAACTGTATTCAGGTGTATCATATATAATATATAGAGCTATATTAAGTCCAATAGAAGAACGTACATCATTGAATTATAGAGAAGTTTCGGTTGGTCCTGGACGACTCGATGCATTCGTTGAAACTCCAATGGAATTTCTTCGTCTATTTTAATCGTTTTTCAAAATCAAACCCAAAGTCACCAGTATTTTTGTCGATATTCCGACGTTTCTCCGTTTTGCTATCTATACTACTCTGTGAGATCTTTCGTGCCAGGTATTAATTAAATTAGGTCAACTGAGAGGCACTTTTTATCGATTCTTACATTAGCTTTGCGCGATATTTTCAAACATTATTGTTAGCGTCTACTTACCAACGTTTTGCTCAAAATATCAATAATATTTTCACGCTGAAGCATTTTATTGAAATAAAAATAAAGGAAACAATCTAGAATATTTCTCTTGTAAAGTAATTATTCATTCACTTTTTCTAAAATTCGTCACGTCGTATTTCTTGGCAAAGAAAGATAGAAGAAGGAAGACTATTCTCGGTCTGATCCAAACAACCACCACTTGTCAAGTTGATATAGTACCATTGGTCACAAATGGCATAAAGCATTCGACTCGTTGACTGCAGCTTAGCACATCGCTAGGGCGGTTTACTGGATTGATTAACTCGAGGGTTTGTCGAGAAAGTTCTTAATGTCGTAATGAAAACAGAGGGGTTGCTTCGACTTGGCAAAGTAGATATGCCTGAGAACCCGAGGCGGGGATCAGTTGTTGAAAAACTCGAATAGCTATGACTGTCGTATTTATCCTTCCATTTTAAAGACCATTTAATCCGATAAAAAGAAATAGTCTGATTTTTAGATACGCCCTGATATCACGCTTTGTCTCTCGGTAAACTTGTTAATCTTTCGTAGTCAAAGTTGGCTCTCAATTTTAATTGGACTTATTTATCCAAGAAATCAGATATTCATGGAGGAATTTTTGAAATCATTTTCAACATTGTACTACGTCTTCGTTAATTCATTGAGAAACGCATGAAATAAATTAATTAATATTAATGAATAGATCATCGCCGTACAATTAATCTATGTAAGTGTATATCTTGTCAATTGCTTTGCCACACTTATTAAAGCACAGCCGATGGACAGAATTTTCATATTTGTTCACCGATGATCTCTTCACTTTGCGATGCTCCTAACGCACACCGATCAAAACTGTTACGTTATTGGTGCGAGGATTATACTGCACCATTCGGTTAATAAATAAACGACGCTTTTAACTTCCTGGCTGGTGCGAGTGAAAAAATAATGACTTCGAAATATTAACGCGGCACTAAGTACTTACTCGAGCGCAGTGGATTACAATCTAACGCTTTTGAAACCCGTGAACATGGCCATTTTGTTCTTTTATCTCTCAAAAGTTTGACGCGAACTATTTTAAACGACTTTATCAATATTTCTACGGAGTGCTAAAGCTTTATAATTTTATGGTCTCAGCCGGAAGAAGTGTGTGTTAAGGCTGCAAGCTCCCGATCTTAATATGTAGACCAAAGAATAATATATGACTCGATTCTTGCCCGCGAATAAAAAGATTAGCTTTTAAATAATGTAAGAAACTTACTGCAGGTATAACATTTTTCGCAATTCCTTAATACGTTCGATGCAAGCGGTTTGCAAGAATTTACTTTTATATAAAAAATATTTAGAAAGATATTTGCAGAAAACCATGATGTACGTATCGGCGTCGTCGTTAAAAGACTCGCTTCGCACTGAACCTATTAAAACACGTTCATTCAACCATTTTGTCGCAGCCGTTGTAAGAATTACGTGTTTATTTGGGAAAGATTTAGCATTTGAAATGTCCCTTGCATCGTATAGGGTGCAATGGCTTTCCATTAAACAAGAGCATTGTACTCCTTTACAAAGAGGAAGAAAAGAAAAAACGAACATGGGGAAAATGAGCCGTCGTGAGATCGTCAGGGAGAGGCTTATAATTTTTTTGGAAAATTCGTACAAATAGCGGTGTGGACGCGGAACAGACTGCCGAGAGGCTATCGTTGGGGCTGATCTGGCGAGCGACGTCCCCAATTTATGCGCTCCGCGCCTGAACCTCGACGATGTGTTTACGTTGAAAAGATTTATAGACACCCCGGGGTGAAAACGATCCCGAAACGTTCGTCGACCAACTAGCAAGACGACCTGCTCGCATTCACGTGCGAACCGCCCCCATATGCTATCGTTTTGCAGCCAAACTACCAGACACACAATGAATGTATGACACATGTTGCAGCGATGATTGAATTCTTCTTCGAACTATTCCCTGTAAAACACGGTAGATAAGGCTGGCTCCGGAAATATTGTTGTCCGAATGGCGTGTGCGATCCAGTTCGCATTCGACGCGATCGTTTGTTGATTTTTCCGCGCGTGATTCCTTGTCTATCTTTGGACATGGATGCGTTCGGATTTTTCGTTGGAATCGAAACGGCGGCGAACCGATGTTCGAGCGCTGTTTGCGAATGAGAGATTGTATCTAAAATGGGAAAGAATTCTACAGACCTGCAATAGGGTGATTTTGTTTTTTTGGAGAAGGTAAATAAAAATGGAGAGATGAAATTGATTCGTGAAAGGGTTTGATTTTTTTACAACTAGAAGTTCCACGCCGAGTGAAATAAAATGCGTGCCAGTACGGATTTTGTTGCCGATCAATGTTTAAAATCAACTTTTGTTGTAAATTCCAGATCAAAAGTAACTATTCGCCTGTCCAGATCATTTATTACCACCACCGGGAGTCGGCTCGTCGAAATCAAAAGGTGAGTAATCGTAGAAAGTAATTCTTGATAGAAAAATAAATTGAAACATCGAAACGTGCTGCGCGTAGATTAGACCAACTGAGTCCTTTCGCTATCCCTTTCACTGGCTCTTGCACCCCGACGCACCGAGCCACCTATACGTATAATGTACAATGTACATCGACACGTATACACATGTAGTACACGTACAGGACGTATATACGTGAATGGAAGGGCACGTGACAGCGAAAACCATGAATAGTTGGGGACGAACCCTTTCGTTGAATCAATAGTCATTCTGGCAAACTCTCACGAAGATAGACGCAACGTTGAGTTCTCGTTGCTCGAACAGGCACACTCGATCGAGTTTGTCTATACACTCGGGCTACTTTTGATCAAGTTATTCATTATTATTGTTACACCGTGGCCGAACGATCGACCGAGCAATTTCGCTGTTCGACCGAAACGGAACGATCGTCCACGCTCAAACGTTGATAAAGACGTTACGTGGTGCGTTGTATAGAGTGGATTGCAGCAACTGTTACGTACGAGTTGTTTTCTGGGAAAATATAGGGAAAAATATGAAGAGAACGATTTTTCCTCATTTCTTTGATATTTTAGAGTGTACTACAGCCTTTGATCTGACGTATGTATGAATACGTTGTATTACACTGTTATGGAGTCTGTGAACACAAGAGTGGTATGCCACTCAATTTTTTAACTGGAGTACCGTACAAATTTTTGTACCTTTGAAGGACGCTTTTCGCGCAAGTACCGTTTATTTGAAACATTTTTTTCTATGTTCTATACGAAAGAACGATGAGAAATGTTTTTTTAAGTGGAGTGTAATAAACTAGAGTGAAAACAACTGTAATTGTGTATGTAAGAGTATTAGTATGAGTTAATGAAATCACGTATGTAAGGAGACTCTTTGATTTAGATTTTGTAGATTTTGTTATCGGTACTATTTAGAACTAAATATCTACAAAAATCTTCGGATTCATTGAATTCGCTACCATAACCCAAAGAATTATATTCAATCCTTTGTACTCTATCGGAACTTTAAAGCGACACTAATAATGCAAAGGTTGGTGAAACAAAATCCTCTGTGTCAAAAAGTTTCATTGTAAAAGAATGCTGGATTTCATTGTCCTATAGAAATTTCTATGTTCGCAAAGAATTAGAAAGAAACTTAATTCAGTAATTAATTTGTCAAAGAGATAATTCAGTATAATTACAATTAATCGATTGTCGATACATCTATCTTCACTTTCTGGCTGACGTAAAGGAACGTGCTCGAAATATCATTCGCTCTGAAAGAATTAATACGATCTGTTTGCGATTAACCACTCTGTATGCCAACAAACAGTTTACCCCTTTTTCTAGTGCAACGTGTATGCAATTTGCAAGTGAATCAAACGCTTTACCATTGCTCGTTCTTTCCCCTCGACGCGAGACCAGTATCGTGCTTGCTTAACCCGATCGTTGTCTTCTGAAAAAGATGATTAAACGAGAGAACCACCCCGTCCGTGCATACTGGAAGGTATAAACGTTCACCACACACACAACCGGTGGAATACACCCCCGCTGTGGCCACGAGCATACACTAGACGTATTAAAAAAGCCGGACAATGAGGCGAGCAAATAGAGCTCGCTCGCTCGTTCGCTCGTGGTTTGTGGTTTGTCAAGCGTGCAGCTTGTTTTTTCACCGTTGCACCGAGTGTTTAACGGACAAACTCTTTCCATTACTTTAAAATAAGTGCATTAAAGACCGTTTCGTACGCCCCTTCCATGTTTTCTCTCGCTCTCTGTTCGACAGATTCATTTCAAACAAGTTATTCAACGTCCAACTGACTTATCTAACGGTTAGAAGTTTTCCATCGCGCGTACGTAACGACAATCGAGTAGGAAAAATTCGCCAGATTCGAAAAAATAAAAGTTTGTTCTTTGTTTATTGTTCTTTAGGGAATAAGTACGATGTAAAAGGAGGGAAAGTAACGATAGCGAAATGAAATGAAAGCAGCAACTATCTAATTTTGTTTTTTCGCCTTGAATCTTTTATCGTACGATTAAAGATAAAGATAACGAAAAAGTACATTAAAGAAGGAACGTTTTCGATGCTACATAAGAAGCGAAATGTTGAAAAGCTTGTCGAAAGTTGTCATTAATTGGGAAAAGCGGTAGTCAAAGAGTGAGAAACCGGTCGATAGCTATGACGGTCGCGCAAATATTGCCGGTGCTTTCGCGAGCTCGATTTGACTGTCTACACGAAATGAAGGTATCCTCGCAAAAAGAATATCCATAGGACAAAGGGGAACGTAATGAAAAGTGTCCGGCTCTACGATGCACTGGCAACTAGGATGGGAAAGGGGGTGAAGGATACCATCTACCGTTCCCTTTGAGAGCGTCCACTCCCGGAATTCAGCCCAGCTTCCTCCGCGCTTTGTTTCCGTACATCTGATAACCGCTATTCCTCCTTCCCCGTGACCGATTCCTCGTTCCGTCCCTTTTTCTCTGAAGAACCAGTTGCCAGGATCGAGAGGTAAAGGAAAGAGGGTCGAATGAATGGCGACGACGAAAGGAACGAAGGAATGAGTTTGTCCCTTGAAAAACACGATCAGCCAATTCACATGGACAAAAAACTCCTCGCTTCTTTTCTTTCCTTTCCATTCCCTTTCTATCTTTCTTCCATTCTTTCTTTCTTTTTCTTCTTCTTGCTTCTTGTTTCTCGTTTGTCTGAATTTTCGACTTGGAAGTCGCGTGCGCTAAACTGCAAAGAAGGCTTTCTGATGCAACGTGGTCAAAACGAGCCGAGATACGGTAACGCGGCGCGTAAGAAAGGACGAAGAAAGCTCGTTTGAAGTGGATCTTGGTACAAAGGTTTTGACGTTAACAGCTTCAACGTATAAGGTTAATTTCGAAATTAACGTATTACGCGAAAATTTGCTTCCAAAAATCTTCCACTTCGATGTTCTAAGGGCTGAATTACGTAACGAAATTAGAATTCGTTTGAAGTTACACAATTACCAGGACGTAGAAGTTTGAGGTGATTGGTTTATACGACTTTTCTCATTATAGTAACTTATGGCTAGATAGTTTCTGAAATTCCATAAAACTTTAACGTGTAAACTACTCTAAAACGATCGCGTTTGTATTAGTTAATTACATAATTATGTGCAACGAAACGATAAAGTACTAATTATTGCGTAATAACGTCGCTTTTAAGAAAAACGATTTAGAAATAAAAGCTACGTTTTGTTGAAAAATAAAAATCTGGCGCGCGAAAAAGCAGTAAATATTAACCTCATCAGCATTGTATGCACCAAAAAATGTAATCTAAACAAAATTGTAAAATACACTCTCGCATCCTCGGAATTCCCATCCGCGTTAGAAAGCAGTTTCATAAAGCTATTTTTATGAAAGCGCAACATTCTTTCACCCTCGAGATAAATAGAATACTATCCGAAAATTCATCCAGCCATTCTCGGAATCGTCGTGTACATGTACTCGTAATTGCATTTATATTATTGCAGGCCACCCATCAGCGTTTCGTGTTTCACTCAATAACAGAGACCTTTTGTTGCAGCTCATTATCTTTAATGAACACTTCCCAGAGTACATAACACGATCCTTCTCTTTATCTCTCCTCCTTTCTTCGGCTTCGCGCCCGTCAACTCCCTCTACTATCATACTTCCTCGCCTATCTCTTTCGCTATGTCCACCCTTTGAACAATGTGTAAGTTCCGACAAAACGTTAGGCTTACGTTTTCCTCCACCAGAATCGCCCTTTCGAATCCGACTTTTTTAACTCTTCTTATCTCATCTCTGTTTTGCAAACGCATTCGCTTTGTTACGTGTTTATCGTCTGCCTATTGTATAACTCAGTATGGTGTAAAAAATGTTTCGTGTTCGTCCTGCTTGCTGTCGCGTCACTAGCCTCTACGAATATCTCGTTATTCGCCGCAAAATTTGTCGCAGTTATCTTCTACAAAACGTACAATTCCTTGTGATCATCGTACATATTGGTACGTATTTCCTTTTTTGGCAGTAAAATTCATAGTGATGTCGAGCGTTACGATCGTGCATTGATAAGCAAAAGAAAGGAAAAGTAAGATGGATAGATAGATAGATAGCAATAAAGAGAGAGAGAGAGAGAGAGAGAGAGAGAGAGAGACATACACACAGAAGTTTGACGTTTCTCGTTCCTACCATTCCTTTCATGCCAATCCGACTCGAATTTTCCGTTCAAAAGTTTCGCGCAGCAGAAATTCGCAGCAGAACGTCGAATGTTCAAGCCGCCGTACCTAACTAAATCGAGATGCGTAACCCGAGAGAAAATCATTTTGATGCGACGCCCCCTCGAACACATGGCTTTATCCATTCGTGACGGAAAGAAAAAACGATCGTATTTAGGGCTGATTTTACATTTGTTCCGCGTATTTCGTGTCTTACGTCGGAGGGCGGAGGTTCTGAAGTGTGACGTGTGCGTTCACGAAGAAAGAAAGCGGACAAAATTCGGAAGAACGATTGTTTCACGACTTGCGTACAAGTCGCTCGGATCGTACGTATTCTCCGATTTCTTTCTTATTTCATTATCAAATATAATCTCAGCGGCAAGAGTAATGCTTTCTTTTTTTATATTTAAATTTTACGCTTTCTCAATTATAACGCGAATCGAAATGTTCCATTTTTAATAAAACCATTGCTGTTTTGTTTTAGCATCAGGCGAACACGCATGGTCACGTAACGCGCATCGTGATTGGAAAAGCGAAAGGTGGGATTTACGATTCGTGTTAAAAGTGCAGTGTGGCGAACACAAATCCGGCAAACATTTTCTACAACTATTTTCTCTGCGTTAGACCAAGCCGTTGCTTGTATGCATAGACAGCTTTGTGTTCGGCATACATCCGACGATAAAATCGAGTTCTACATAATCCACCGTTCAAAGAGCTTTTCAATAACTAAATTTCTACACAAACATCAGACACAAGAATATGGGCAGGTACGACTGACGTAAAAAGTACCGCAAAGTTTCTGATTTCGCCTCATGAAAATTTTACCCATTAACGAATTAGCGAGAGTTATTATTTTCACTGATAAGTGTAATTTATCGTAAGTTCTTGACTATTAAAGAAAAATATGCGTTTTCCCTGTATTTACTATACAAGAGAGGGATATTAAATAAAAGATTTTCTGATAGTGTTGCAGTCAAAAGCCGAGAATTCCCTCGATATTAGTTACTGTATGACGAACGACGGATTTATTATATCCTTTGCTATATACACAGAGCATTTGTATATATCGACTTTATAGAAATTCGACAGAAATAGTATACGAATCTAGCAAGTTAATGGATGACTATCTCTTCGCTTTATCGAATTTCTATTCGAACTTGTATGGAAAAAGCGGAGTTAAACTCTAATATGAGAAAAAGTCGCCTCCGGTCTAGAAATATTGAAAATTTGATCGTAGTGTATTCAAATTCTATTAAAAAGAGACGGTACCTATATATGTTACCACAGGAGAAACGCAGGAAATGTAACAATACGGCGAAATCTCAGTATTCGTTAAATTTATGTTCCATGAAACGCTTTACGTAACGTTCCAAGCAACGTGAAAATGAAATCTACGAAAAGGAAACTGGAAATGTTTCTACAGATAACTGGACATTAAAATTTATTTATATTGCAAAAAATCTTGGTAAAATAGAAGCTTTGATTTACATATTACAAAGATATCGTAATACGAATACTACCGTACCCGTTGCAAGTCTCATTGATTAAAAATTTCATTGTTATATTTTCTTACAAACTTTTCCTTTTCCTAGAAACTCCTCCAGCAAAATTTATTCCCCGATTTTATTCTACATAGTTATGAAAAAGAAGGTTGTTGATATTACGATACTTGAGATTTTTTAAATTTACCAGCGAAAAATTAAATTTTATTAAATATCGATTGAATAAATTACGACCAATATGTCTACTGGCGCTGAAACGAAAATTAATTCTACTTAGACTAAAACGATGCATATTTCTATGGAATTTTTCATCGCGACGTTTCTTCATATCTCTGTTCACCCGTTGAAACCACGTGTCTCAATGACGTCGAAACGACTGCCGCTTTCAGTCGCGCATTGACTCACACTCACAACGTCTCTCCCTGTTGGCTCGTTATCATTCAGACATCCCCAGATATGCCGTAATAATCCCTGTTGGACGAGAGTGGTCCCATCGTTGGCCTTGTGTCCGCTTCGTCGATACAATCCGGGCTTCATTTTCCCGCGTTCGGAAAATAATTACTGTTCCGTGGCTTGTGATAATTCGGGCGTAATGTCTTTATGGCCTCTTGCAACGTGTTGCGGCGCTCTCTGCGGGTAGCGGTGGCGGCCATCATAATGAGAGCGTAGCGCGAATCTATCTCATTGCGGAGAGGAGGGAACCCTACTTGGAGTACTCCCCGTGTATAGCATCAATCGCGGATATCGCATCATCTCCATCTGGCCATAAAATCTGCCGTACCTCGTTAGCCACGCTTGTTATGTTCCGCACCCCAAATTCAGCCCTCCACCGTTTCGTCTGTTCCGTCCCTCACCGCCCAGTTTTCTCCCTTCCTTTACCAACGGATCTCCCGTCGCCGAGCATTGATACGAACCGAGTCCACGCGACCTTTTCGCATACGTACACAATATGCACGCATGTACGTCGAAACGATCCTATTCCTATGCATTTGTATGTAGTGTCAACTATTAGCCCTAATTATTTCGAGTCCAACTTAATAGAGACCATAACGTTCCGAAGTATCTCTCATGACCCTGCAGAATACATGTACGCGCCTTCACTCCCTCTTATTAGTTACGCTGATGACTGCATTTCGATGAGATTTACCACGTGGCACGATATTTTCTCTTTTTCGGTGCCGATATCGATGTGTACCGACATCGGAGTATTATTGGCTCATTGTACACAGCGACGATGCTGGCGAAACGTCGAGATATTATTTCGGGATGTCATCTAAATCGACGAATCCTCGACAAGTTGGCGCGTCGTAACGCCGCCGAGCGCCGTTTTTTCATGCATCGTGTGTTCGCAGTGATATTTCGTTCGTTTTTAATGACCGATTGTGCTACGCTGAGTCGACAAATTGCACGTGAAACGCATTTGCTTAAAACGTATCGCGGAAATTACCCAATGCCGTACCACCTGCTGCTCCATTATAATAATTATTGCCGAGCCGCGACGATTCATTTCATCGGATGCGCCACTTTGCGGCAGTTGCGCCGCGTATTAATTATATGGAGACACTCGTCAACATATATACAATATATATTATATATATATAAACAGTGTCGTGTGGTTCGTTGCTCGATTAAAATTGACCAAGAGAGAGGAATCTGTTTGAAGGGAGTATCGTTGTTGTTGAGGATCAGGGTGAAACAGATAGCTGATTATTTATGATCGATGGAGATTATGTCAGAGAAGTAACGGGATCGTTTCGCCAACTTGTTTTTTCATCAAATTCATCAACCATTCTTTCAAATTTCATACCGTCAAAAGATGGGGAAAACATATTACAATGCGTGATCTTTTGTAATCACAGTCTAGCACAGTCAATCACCTGTCAAACACTAGATTTGACGAAAACTGTAGCTTTCCCTCGCTTACGCATGTCCTGCGTTCTACGTAACAATTTTTCAGGCAACATCGACAAAGCCGGTCGCTCCTAGTTTCTGCCGTCCGAACTCACCGACGAATAGTCCAAAGTCCGACGTCAACTCCGCACGGAAAATCTCCGTTTTGCAGTAGTTGAAATAAGTTTTTGTTCTCGTTGCGTGACAAAACGTACACCACGACGGACTTAATCTGTCGAATGAAAAGCAAATCGGACAGGTTTCGTCGTGATTGCAATCGTTTTCCAGTCGCGTGACTGTGCAACTTTCGAGGCGAATGGACGTGGACACTTCACCTTTTGCTGGGCCGTGTGCGTCCTCCAGAATCTCATTGTATATTTTCTCGTAAAAATCAAGATATCTCTTATCAAGATCGTTCGCCTTGATTCCGCCCGAAGCTTTGCACTCCACGCTCGATAGATCTACTGCTGACTATGATTGAAATTTGCAGGGAGGGTACATCGTAAAATCCAGAAAAAAAAAACGTTGTCTGATTTGACGTGGTTCCGAATCGTGATGGTTCTAACGCGATTAGCTCGTTGTCGAAGCGACTGTGATCATATTCTTGGATAAAGCGGTTGCTGCTGTGCAGAATATCTTTTTTGTACGTAAATTGCAAGTTGATTTTAGGCGAATAAAAGGAGAATTCACTACCTACATGTTTTCGTCGATACGTTTGTCCAAAGTGTAAGATTTAAACAAATTCCTTGAAATTACACGCTCGAAAGTCTGTGCTGCATCGTGACATTTATTTTCTTCAACTACATTCGCTTTATCAACCCAACAGATCGAACCAAGAACCCCAATTTATCCCGTACGATTCGAACTCAGCCATGTCATTTTTCAACCATCGCTTATAATTGACGATATTTACCCGTCCGCGAGCTCGATCGATCGTCGTTGGTGTCGCGCGTGTGTTCGTTCAAACTGCGGAAGCGTATCTTAAACGAACTAAATCGAACCGACTACTGTTGTCTGAACTGGGCAAATATAAAAAGCAAACGATAGCCGACTGATCGATCCTTCGACCAGGTCCCTTCTGTTAAATACGATAGCCACGGAGATTTTGTCTCTCTGGTATTTGTTCTTCTCTTATAAAGCCGCGAAAAAAGAGACGATCGTAACCAGGAAAAGTAGGTAAATTTGTGACGGAGGTAATTTCAACGTATACAATGCCAGCCACGATTTACAAGCCATCAGCTATATACAAGGAAAATGCGTATTTTTTCAATATCGGTAATGCGTTTCCCGGGACTATCCAATCTATGGAGAACTGGCCAGTGGCCATCCAACACAAACGATAAGGTTACATCGGATGGCAAGGTTTCTTCGAATATCTCAGTCGTAACGAACATCGTCTCAACTTCGCTCTCAAGTAACACGTGAAAATGATATAAATCTGTAAAAATAGTGAACTTAAAAATAGACGTATCACTAACATCTTTTTACTTTGGTTTACGTTTCGATATTTATAAGATAGCAAAACAGAAAGGGAAATAAATTTTTGCTCACACATTGAATGCTTTTACCTTCTATTTGAAATACCGATAAAAACATTGACAAAACAGCTTTACATGAGAATAAGCGAATAAAATTCAATATTCCGTTTCAGAAATATAATAAATCATGACGTTTTCGAGTGTTTCCGTACATATCTTTCGGTTGCAGTTTACCAATTAACAGCTCGAATATATCACCAAAGTTACCGAATTACGTAGTACTCGTTTTCAATTGTACGACGTGATTTATTTCGTTGAAGATTGGTTGTGGATTACTTTATCCTCTCTAAAACGTTGGCCTGTTGCATATTTATATACTTTTAATTTAATGAACCGGTGCAACAACATGATTTTCCAAAAGTGTTTAATTACTTTATATAGAAAATTATATTTCTATTATTGAAATACATTTAGTATAATTTGTTAACTCTCATATAGGATCGAACGTTATACATTTTAGTCTAAGGTATCGCTAGGTACTCACTTATTTGATAATATTTTTACTACGATTTATCAACATATTGGAAAGTGCAGTCATTCGAACGTTAATCCGACAGATTAAGCAGAAAAATAGTTCTTTCTATTTTTTTTTTTATTCTTTTTTTAATCCAAACATAATACATGAAGATACAAAGCGAATTCTTGTCCACTTTATATACATATTTTCTATGGGTCACTTTCCTTTCTTCGAATCATTTAATTTTGCAGAAGGCTAATCGATTCTCTATCTCTTTTTCAGGTAAATATATACGCCATTCTCTCGAATAAAGTCGTAAGATGCAAAAATTGAAAGAGGGATCGGTTATCCACGCCACAGAAAGTACGTATACTATTTTTACGCGATTAAACTGTCATTCCATGATGATATTACGATCGACTGTAAATTTAATATGGCGAATACTTCGTTAAATATATCTTATTACAACGACTAATCGTACCTTGAACAAGAATAAAATTAGTTTTCGAGTTTAAAATCAATTCGCGAATGAATATCGCTTTTACTTAATGAATCATTAATTACGAGTAACTCGTTACTTTTCCATAAGTAACGTCGTACTTAATCTAATGTTATTATTACCGCTAAAATTATGTATGATGAAATATTCCAGAATTCAATTACTTTCTGTTATGATTGGACACTTTTTTCATTCGTTAATCAGTAATATAACATAATATAATAAATTTAAAAAAATGAGAAATCCTTTTGTAATATTATATAGCATATTAGCATATAACATTGTATCTATTTTACGCGAACGAATGACTGTTATTATAGATTTTATCGTAAATGAAATAAAATATTCATTTACCTTGTCAGAGAGGGGATTGAAATCCCAGAGAACGAATTTTCGAAATTTAAATTCCAATGAAGCAGGTGTCTATCATACGTTTTGACACGAGGTCGTTCCTATTCTATTTCCAAAATTAATTGGTTACTCAAGATCGTAACTCGATCAAATTTTATTTCCATCCCCAAACGAATCCTCGTCGTTGAAGTATAATATTCTTGTGATCCATCTTCTTCGTCAATTTAATCCCAAGCATCGAAAATACACAGTTTTTATTGGAATAAACTATGAATTGAACGTATCCGAACAATACGATAATAATAAAGAACACGGGCGAACGACATCGAAAAATAAAACGTAAAACAAAAGGGGAGAAATAAAACCGAGGGGAAAGCGACGTTGCACACGTTAGAAGAGATGTTTCCCCTTATTAGCCACGCTCCTGTCATCATTCACTTTACGATATATGAGAAAAAGAATTACAGATCTTACAAGGGGATTCGTGTCGTTTTTCAATCGAACCGTAGCATTACCATATGCCCTCCGATATCGCTTTCGTGTCACAGTCTCCTTCCCATATTCGAATCTAACGGATATACATACATGCACGAAAGAGAGAAGGATGAACCAATAGAATCTCCGGCGTTTTCACGAAAGAAAGGTGGCTCGTTTCTCCCCCGTGAATTCTACGGTGTCTGTACGTATGCTAGGGAATTTCATAGGTACCGCGTGTCTTTATGGTTTATGCGTCTGGCCGCGACACATGGACGAATCCCATGGAAACAGGACTGACTGGTGGTCCGCGATATTTTATTGTAATCCAGGATTCGGGAACTCGGTACGATCGATAAATTACATCGAGCTTAGATTTTGCTCTTCCGTCTTTCTTTCGCCGACCGTTCACGTCATTTGGTTCGCTTCTACGCGGCCTCTTTTTTCTAGAAACAAAGTTTTCCGGATTTCAAAATGACCTTGGCTTCGAGAGTTTTCTATACGGCTTAACCGTAGAACAAGTCTATTGAAAAATTCATTTGTATAATACAGTAGGAAAGATACATCGTATCATAGTACATGTCTACGCTATATTATTTTGCCTATGTAAAATTTGAATCGAATATCAAATTATCCTTTCTTGATCGTTTTCATTGCCAACGTTCGTCATTTTTTACGCTATCGCGCTGAGTTCGCCAAAAGCAATCTGAATCTCGTACGATATCGTCAGTGCGGCGTAGATAAGATAGTATACTTAGTCGGAACAAATTACTTGTCGTTCCTTATCGTAGCCAGACATAACTTGGCTAGAATTTCCTCCTTTCCGTCGCTTTATTCCGGTTACCTGGTAGTTCGACTGTCTAAAATCTCTGACTCTTTGCACCGTGTGGAATTTTTCGCTCACGAGCGTAGGCCGTAAGCTGAAAGACCGCGGGAGACCGCGAACGTCGATCGAATCGCGCAACGGAGGAAGTAGAGATCGCTTTGAACTTGCTGACGTATGATCATGCGATAGAAGGAACTTTCGTGGAATATACTATATGCGATTATATCGTATATATGACAAGTAAACGAATTAAATCGCAAAAATATCAAATATCATCTTCTGAAATCGATCTACGTACTCTCAAACACCAAAGCAGGAAAACCTATAAGACTTCGGATGAGCAGCTTTATACCAAACGATATGAACGACATCCTGAATGGCACGCCCATTCCTTACATTCGTTTTCACTTCGTGATCCCGTTCCAGTTTGTATTGACATCGGTTTCTATAGAGCCGGGCGGTTAATGCGCTTTCGATACTTCCGCTACCAGAGTATACCAGCGGACGCTATATGCTTTTTCGATTAGAAACGTTCAAATACCGTAGACATACGCGCAATTCCAATTTTATTTCGCAAGACTGTAATATAAATATATAAAACAAGCGATACGTAGAATTTAACGTCAAGAGACTAAAATTATTCTACGACTAAATACAAAATTTCAATGCGTGATAGCCTATACGCTTCCGATAATTATATCAAAATGTAGCTGCTAGTCGTTGCGCAGCAAAATTTCTGTGGAACGCAGAGGCAAGAAATTCCCAGAGGTGTGCGCGTTGCGACCGTAAATTACATATCTGGCACCGAATCAAGGAAGGCTTTTCTAGTCATGCCACTTTATTTTCCGCATTCACCAAAGTATAACAGCATCAGACGGTAGTCACGGAAATTGTTCTGCCCAGTTGAAGCGTCGATATGTTTTGACACGAGTAATGTACAATAGAAACGCGTGTACTAATGTAAACATTCAACGTAGTAGGAACAAGTTGTCATTTGTTTACAACGCTGTATGATTGCAATGTTACTTTTGCTGCGAAATTCAGTATCTCCGCGAACCTCGTTCTCTCGAATATCAACCGCGATATATTAATCAGCTAACGCGTATAAGACTCCGAGATGAAAAGAAGTCGAACAGAGACGTCACTCGTCCTATCTTCGTATCCAACAATTTCCAGGGAAACAATTTACAACACGCTGTACCACATACCTGGTACTCTGTTAAAAGATATAGGTCACTCAGCAGCTAACAAATTCCTGTTGACAGTCGTATAGGCACGCATTCACGCTTTCACAAAAGTCGCAAGGTAATGCAGAAAGACGTGAAAAGCCATGGCGCAGCTTGTGCGGCTCTATTCATCGGATATCATTATTACCTCGGGCTCTCGTACGACACCGTGTCGGCCATTTATCGCGCTCCTGTTATTTTATCTACGCGAATAGACGACACGACGAAAAAAAAAGGGAAAGGGAAGGGAAAGAGAAAGAGGAAAAGAGGATGAAAGGAGACAGAGAGCGAAAGGGACGCATCGAACGGGTCGGTTGTCGACCTAAAGCATGAAAAAGCTTCGCGCTCCGGCGAGAATTTCCCTGTGTGGTCCAGAGTATGTCGTTCTGGCATCGTATGTTGTTTACTCGACTATAGCGATACCTGTGCACATGCGTACATGTAATGGGAACGATACGTTTCCCCAACGCGTAACCCAAGAGCCGTACTCCGTTACATTATTTATCACTTCGCGGTCATTTATATCGGCAGTGAATATCCATCCCTTCGTTCGCGCTATCTTCTCCAAGAGATGGTCTCGTCGAACCGATTTCACCACCGTTCAAATACAGCCAATATTAAACTGGTACTGTACTATCCTAATCCTTTGAACTCTACGAGTTCGGTAATTGAAAATCGAATCTACGACCAAACAATTTATTGGCATATTGGGTCCGAATACTCTCGCGGCAACTTAATGGCGACCACCATATTGCGTGTAAAAAGTAGTACAAAGTAGTCTCCGTTTTTCTCAAGAATATGTAGTTCATGAACGAAATGTTAGAAACTAGTATAGTGAATATCCTATACATACACGAAATGTCAAGACAACGTTAACTTTAAAATCCAAATATTAATTTGTTGTACCGTTATTATAGCAATATTTTCTCCTACCCCGACAAACGCAACCTGTAGGTGCGAAACGTTGTTGAACGTCCTAAACATAAATGCTGGATGCCGTTTAAAGCCTCTAACCGCAGATACCACACCGTGAATTCGTGATAAATAATTGATATCGATGAAAGAGCGAAAGCATTAGGACCATTTATATACATGCTGTTCGCAAAAAGCTGAGAATTCAACGAGAATTAAACAACGATGAGGACATATAGCTGCCCGTCTGACAATATAGTAGTATCTTCTATTGCTATCAATTATGTAGTCTATTAATCGCAGAAAAATGTTATAAAGGAGTCTAATATTCTCAACTACGTTGAATCGTACGTTAGATATCATTCGTGATATTGTTCTCTTCATTATTAATTGTCTCTATTAAGTTTGAACTTTTATATTTTATTTTTGTGAAGTGACATGAAAATTATTCTCTGTTCCTAAAATCTATCGTGCCCATTATTCCTATTATTCCACCTTTCTTCTATCATACTTCCGACAGACGTTTATCGATTTCACCCGGTATACAAATCCACTTTCGAGTAACATTAGTCACTGAAGCTTCTACTGACACACGGTGCTCCGTGTTCTAAACGGACTTTAGGTATCATCGGTACCAGGGACACCCGTAAAACGCCGTGCTATACAAAGAAAATACGAAGGCGAACTTACGAATAAGCTACCATCAAACAGCAACGTGACTACTACACGCGTGCGCATGCTTTTTACGACCTTTTAAATTCTTTTTCTCGAGTCACCATGAATCTGGTTCGTTTTTGACACTTCGCGTCCCGACAAGCTTACGTGCACGCAGTGATACACACAGAGGTTGTTATGTAAGATGCGAGCAGGATTTTAAGCAGAGATAAAACAAAATAAGGAATTATTTACGGATAATTTGTTCTTGACGTAAAATAAAATCACTTGCCCTGTATTATTTCCAAAATAAAAGTGACGGAGTAGTTCGATTAGAAACAATGACTAAATTTTATAAATTTTGTATAATTTTTATAAAGGAAAACGGCGTTGGCGCGAAGAAAGTGATAAAATCTTGTCACGGTTTTATCGAAATGTTAGCGAGAACAATCGAGTAAAAGAGAATGGAACGCGTTACGGGACACCCTGTATACTCGAGTAGCTATAGTCCGGCTAGTCTCCAGCTCGGTGACAGTTACAAACGACGTGTTATCTATAAGGATTGTACGTCGAGAGGGCGAAAATGGTGAGCACCTGCTCGCTCCACGTACATTCGTCGCGTTATACACCCCGTCGTTCAGTTTCCACCCCCTCTAACCCTGCGCGTCTTCGGCTACTCCATAAACCCATGTCAATGGGAACGCAATCACCTCCAACCCTTTTTCGAGCAGCAGCCACCCTTTTACCAGGTCGGAGCCACGGAGGGTGAGTAGGACTGAAAGAGAAAGAGGGAGAAGGACGAGTAAAGGAGCAAAAGGGAAAGAAAGAGAGTGGAACGAGTCCTGTATACAAATGGGTGAGTCGTCTCTGTGTCGAGATTAAGTCGAAACGTCGTGCCTGGGTCGCGAGAGCAAATTTTCTGAGATTCCTCGCAAATCGTTTTCCCTCGGGGCGATGCTCTGTTTGCCGAGTTCCCCCGGGATAGGGCCGGATTTCTCGATGGTTCGAACGGAGCACGGCTTTTTGATGTCAATTAATTTCCGTTTAGTTCCGTTCTGTCCGTACATCACACGGGGTGTGTACGCGATTAGTCTTTTGGGATAATTGCAATTCTTTCTGTTCGATTAAGCTGAGCGACACGTTTTTCGTTTAACCAGCGTATCTACGGTTGAACAAAGTTGTAAATTTAAATCGACCCAATCTATCGTAATGACTATAAGAAGATAGTTGATCTTTTGGATTCATTATGAAAATTTGTTTCGCAACAAACATTTCGATCATTATCTTCGTAATGATTATTTATAAAATTTCCCAAGAATAATCTCATCATCCTTGTATTCTTAATATGTCGTATGTAAAACATCTTTTTCATACAACGTGGTTTTTACGTTATAATTTTATTTTTAAGGAAGCAGATATCAACTCTTTTTTCTACTAGTTGCGTTATAGCATTTTCAGTTTCATAAAACGACATAAACTGTATTGTGTAGGTAATTAAATTACGTTTATTACATTATACAAATACACGCAACCTGCTCTAAGATTTATTAGTTCATTACCATTCCAATGGGCAGTTGGGTAATACTCATTTTACGAGAATCACGTTAGACTCCGCTTTTACTAATGAATTTAATTTGCGTCGTCACAAGACAGACCTAATAACTTCTGTCACTACCTCTGTGCTGTCAACTTGATTTATTTTCCTAAGGCGCAATTTCATACTCGTAATTACGCGCTACTGCCCAAAAAGATCAGTATTTACAATACTTTTCAATGATTATTTAAATATAAGTATGCCGAACACTTTTAAAATAATGTCAAAAGTTTGAATCTACACTGAAGCGTTTTCTGAAGATCGATATACTCGTTAAAGGAATTACTCAAAGTAATTTACATTCAAAATAAAGGCGAAAAGAAACGGAAATGACGTTACTTTGGAAAAGTTTGTTTGTTCAAGAAATACCTTGGTCTTATATTCACGGAAAATTATCAAATTCTCCGTTATCTTAGTATAGATGTATCGGCTCAAATACAAAAATTCATCGAACCATGAATTAAATACAACTAAAGACACAGTATCAAAGGAATAAACTGAATAAACTTAAACCTAGAGGAATAATCACATACAAAAATTCATCGAGCCACAAATTAAATGCAACTGAAGACACGTAATCAAAGGAATAAACTGTATAATATCATACATCTTGCCGAGAGCAGGCGGTGTCGAATTGAAATTCATGGCAGCTAGGGCATTCGCGAAGCTTCTCGGCACAATTATCGGTGAGTAGAAAGAGGAAGACAGCGGTAAAGTCAACAAAGATCCACCTAGGTGATAATCGCGAGCAAACGATACCAAAAGTGTTCTCCTAAAAGCGGCAACAACAGGGAGAAGAGACGGGAAAGCGGAGCAGAAAGTCAGGCCTCGAGCTCTCTCCGGTGTCGGTGTACTTGAGTAAATATAAGCGTGACGTGAATCTTGGCAGCATCCGGCGACGTTCTCCTCCACCCACGGTTCATTCATTATCCGACCGAAACAGGTGTGCGTATCGTCGTACCGAGCCAACTGTCGAATCTTTTCGCTCCTTCTGCTCCTTCTCCTTCGTCTCTTCCTCTTTGCGTTTATTCTTTTACTTTCTCCAGGCTCGTGTCGGTTGCGTTTTTATGCGGTCACAGCACCGCCCTTGCGCAATTCTGTCCGATCGAATGCGACCAGCGGAGGTCGCTTTAATTTGTCGCCAGCAACGTGTCCCTGGTCGGTTCGCTCGTCCGTTCGACGAAGGCCCTGTGTCCGTGTCGGCCTGCTTGACGAATATGAAATGCTGGGCTGAAGGGAAACTCCGTGGGGAAATCGGCCGAAACTGATGAGACTATATTTTTTGCCCGTCTTTATTTGCTCTCTCTCTCTCTCTCTCTTCCTCGCTCTCTTTCTTTCTGCCTCTCTTTTTCTCGATCTGTTTGCTCCTGTATGTTTTTATGGATTAGTTATTCCTTCGAGTAGCGCCATCGTAGGTTCAAGTATTAGGTGCACATTGAAGAACGTTTGAAGAAGTTCTCTACTGGTTGGGGAACATGGTTTTAGTTGGACGCTGAAAAAGATAGCTTGCGTGCAGAAGGCATGTACTAATACGATATGCAAGTTGATTGAAAATGTAGCGCACAATACAGTTGCATAATGTAGCACGGGCATCGACAAGTGTCGCGAAATTGTCATATTTTACATAATACGGTAAAATATATTCTAAGAAGTCTAAATCCATTGACACGCTTTTAGTCGAAGTTTCTTAACTAACTCGATCATGCTCTTCCTTCGCTCGGATATTTCAAGTTGATTTAAACGGGAAATTCGCGTTGGAAATAGTCTGTTCTTATTTACGGGTTCATTCGTTCTAAAAGATGTTCGCGAGAGCAACATCGTTCCGTTTACGCAGTCCTTTCTTTTTCTATCTTCCGGGCTCCCGATAGGAAAGATAGCTTCCTCGGTGAACGAAACTTTTACTATTAAATACTAATTCGGCTCGCAATCTCTTGGGTATTGACCCGTTACCGTTCGAAAATGGAGGACCTCGATGCTCGTTCACAGTGCCGGTTTTCCACTTCCTCCGTCGTATTTCTGTCTCTGTTACGCTCGAGGGACCTCATTGATCTTAGATACGTGTAGAGGTAATTACTCGCACATTGTTGTCAATTTGCTAATAAATCAATGGGCAGGTTTTTGCGCTTCGGGTCTCTTTACTTTTTACATCGAAGCAAAATGAACTCGAATAAATCTGTTTTACAGTTTTTCTACGAACTGCCAATATTCGCATGTTCCGTTCATGATTCAAGGGTGTGATTACCGTACTTGCATCAGTAAGTATCTTGATACGTATTATTTTCTCCGAACAATTTTTATTTTGTATCACAAATTCGAATCCACTGTAACCATCCAACCCATTTCAACGTCCGACTCTATATCAAACGATTTGATATTGATACAACATTACACCAGTATCATTTCCCTCATTTATCTCATCTGCATGCAACTTACGAACACCTCCTAACCAGATATTCTCAACTTATCAGACATCCTACTACCTATTCCAGCTCAGAATCAGAAGTATTAGGTTGCCCGAAAAGTTTCTTCCGTTTTATGAGGAAATAATAGACGCGCAACGTTTTTTGGTTTATATTATTTTGTCGAATTATGTACGATCCATTTTGTTATGTTTTAGATAAACACCGAGACATTTCACAGACGTGATTTCACATTTGTATGAAGGTGCACTGTTGTAAAAAACACGTTTGCGAAAGAAAGACATTTTTCGGACAACCTAATACTTTCAATCGAAATGAAACAGGACGGTGACGCAACGAACTGCCTAAGAAGTTCTTCGGTTAATGCCAGTTAATCGCATCAACATCCCGACGTGTTTCAACGCTACGATGGCGTGCACTCTAATCTGTAATGTTGTCGCTATAAACATTCGCAAGTGGTTGTCTTTATTTTCAATAAAATAGTTAAAAAAAGGACTGCAACTGAGCAACGACGCGATGAAAGTGTTTTCGCGTAAATAGTTGATGCGGTGGTAGGGATTGGTACGCGAAGTAATTCACGTCGTGTGATCACGAAAGATAAGAATATGCTTGGCGCGCATACGAGCGTAGTTCATCAAAGCGATTCGTCGCACACAACGAAGCTGTCACAAATGAGAGTCACCGGCCGGTGTCGTCAGAATTTCATACAGCACGCCGATAAATATCGATCCTTCGGTCGTCCACGTGCTACGTAGAGGGATTGTTTGGTTGGGAAAAAGGGGCGGAGTGTAGAGCGAAGGGAGGTATCGTGCGGCGGGGGAAAGCAACAAGGGGGTGATTTGGGAAAATGCGAGTTGTGCCGCGCAACCCTTTCACTAGGGACACGCTGGGTCGATGAGAATTGGTCACGGTATAGTTGGATCGATATTTCGATTGCGATAAAAATTAATCCAGACAGGAAGGTATTACCTCGACAAGTAAACGCCGGGAAATTGAAAATTTCGTGTTACACAACAGGATTGACGGATTTTTCTTTCAGGACATGTGGATTCTCGTGTACGAAGATGTGGATATGGATATGTGAATTGCTTTGAGAAATAGGACAACCTTTACTTGCAGTAATCAACGCATTATTTAACAATCTTATTCCTGATTTTCCATCTTATATCCCATAAAATATTCCCTATTTAGTAATCAATCCAAATAATCAAAATATATTGTGGATCGGTGATCGAATAGTTCGAACGTTTGTTACGTACTAGGTATAAATTGAATGGTAGAAAAGTGTGGGAAAAGGTATACAGATATAACGAGGAAGGGCGATCTCACGGTGAGATGATTTGACGAAGGCAGAGTTAGACCGACAGGGGACAATCGGTGGAATCAAAGATCGAGGCGAGGGTCGTTGGAGGAAGACGATAAAGTACGTCTTTTCCGTTAGTATCCCAACGGACAAATATTATTTTCCATCGTGGATGCACTCGGCTGGCTGCGCAAGGAGAGGCTTAAGCGGCCTGCAGTATACATTTTCCGCCGTCGACGATACGATCCTCCACGGTTCACTTAATTTCTCATCTCTCTTCGTGGCGGCACCAATGACGTTACATTATTCTCCGCCGATATGCCGTCGAGATGCGGAACAGATTTGCCTTCCCCAGCGACCTTCCGATACATTGTCTGCAAAAATATCGCTGCTCGTGGCCGCCGCCTTGCGAAAACTAGTACACGACGACCGTCTTTTTCAAGCTTCCGCTCGAAATAATATGCAGCTTAGCAGTGATGTTGAAAATATTGCTTATTCGCGATTCGTTCAACCCGCCGAGATGATTTTTTCCGTGTTTCTAGAGGTATTGCTCGACGGTTACTGGCACTTGTTTTCATGAGTTAAACAGAGTACGACGTTGCGATGGTTGTGGTTAATACCACTGCTGGAATTACAGAGATTCCATGTATTGCTATAAATATACTCCGCATATGATGTAGTTGATTACAATTAAAGCAATTCTCTCTAGACAATTCTGAGTTCGTTCGATATCTCGTCGACTTGTACGAGGATCCGATGAGAAGCCTGAGCGAAAGAAAACTGACGATACTATGGAACCTAAAAATTTGGTGATCGATCGCTTCGGTAAACGGTAGCAATCCTTCTTCTTTCGTGGAAAAATGTGTCAGCATAAAAACACCCGGGAGCTTTCAAGCGTTTTCGATTTTTCCCGCGGCGAGACTTTGCGAAACTTCGTGGCCGAGTTTCAACCGGTGCGAAAAGGGGGTGAGATTGGTTCGCTGGTTGGTTGTTCCGTTCGTTCGTTCGTTCGTTCGATGGTTGAAAGCGAGAGGAGAGAGTTGAAAGAGCCAGCAAAATATTCCGTCGTAAAAAGAGACGAAGCTCCGGGGGTAGTGAAGGAGGTAAAGTTTCCATTCTCCCCTTTCCTTGCCCATCTTTTCCTTTTTTCCTTCGTTCTAGCAGTTATTCTTTCTTTTCATCGTTCTTTCCTCCGCTTCTCCATTACCATTTGTTCTTGCTTCTTCTTTTTCGACTGCGTCTTTGTCCCGCCATCTTTTCCTCTCTTCCTTCGTCCTTCTATCTCGACTCTTGTCTCGTGAACGCAATTGTCTTTCTTCATCCTTGTTCTTAACTTGACCAAAGCATTCTAAAAGCGGCCGTGAAGCTTTTGAGCCGTGTAGGAAGAGCACCGTAAAAAATGTTATTAAAATGTGTTTAGAATTGCCACAGGGGTAGAGACGTTATGAATATTAAGCGAACTCTTTTGCCGTAGACACGTGTGCACACACGCTCCTGTATTTACATTTATATTTTTATACGTACACGTGCATACGTACGCCTGTAAATAACAGAACGCGTATTTGATATCGAGAGATCGATATCGAGGAGAAAGCACAAAATTTATTTCGTTATTATAGTACGAAGAGCATTATACGAGAGATATTTTCCGCTAGCTTCTTTATGTCTTTGTAACGATATTTCATTGAAATTTTAATTTTTAAACGTACAAAAATTATATTTGCTCCTTTGGTAAATATAGATTATTGAAATGAGAAAATTTCGCTATTGTATTGTAATCCGATCTGTGGCAATTGTAGAGCTAGAAATATTAAAATGCTGATCAGTGTTTCGAATGTTCAGTTCGAATTTCTCGCATATGATATTATTACATTGCAGGAGCTGCAAATGGTTCTATACGTATAACTCTCTTTTTTTATTAAAACAATTTGGATATACACACAATGCATTTTTCACTAGTATGTGTAGTAGTCTCCGCTTTATGCATTACCGGTATAATGTAATACCGTAGACACAAAAGAAAAATCGATAATTTACCATTATCACCGTTGAAGTATTTACGAAATCCATTTTCAGTCCTTTGTAAAAGTTCAATTATCGAAATCAAAGCTCGAGTTACGTTCTGTTAGATTAAAAATTTTATGCAACGTAAAAGTGATTTTTCGGTACAAAAATCGCCGCTAATGTTAACGTTACGTAGAAAATCGAAATTAATTAAATTTAATTCAGATTCTGCAACGCCAAATTAACAAGACTCTCGCGCGACACGCAAATTCGCGATATCAATCGAATTCCCTTTATTGCCAAAAGTATTCCTCTTGTTATCCCTTATCGTTTTCTACCTGATGAACCTATAGCTCCCCAGGGACATCGTACACCTTCGAATCGACTATACAGAAAAATTGATTCCTCGTGGACACAAGTCCGAGCAAGCAGTTAGAACGAAATGCTATACTAAGCATAGAACATGGCGAGGCTGTCGTAGTTGCTCGATGCAATTTGCTAGATCGGTGCAACGGCACGCAAGAACAAAACCAGAACAAACTATCGTCTCTCGACAGAAACGGAAAAGGAAGCCTTTTGTTCCTTTGACGCAACGGTCACGAACGTGTTAATTAATGTCAGGCAGCGAGAACTTTGAATTTCACCGCCGGTCGAAGCAACCATCTCCTACGTATGTACGTATATATAGATATATGTTCGTATAATATGTCGGCTGCTTGAGTTTCACTTGTACGTGTATCCGAGAGACACTATGACGAAAGTACTTAGTGTTGCTTTGCTGGTGCACGTTTAAAAGTTTCAACAGACTTTGATGTAACAGGTAACTCTAAATAGTTCGTACAGCAGTATCTGTACCAATAATAATTTAAGATTGTCAGTGCGTGAGAAATTTCGGAGTAATTAGAAAGTTCTCGTATTAGTTTATTTGCAAAAGTATATAAAATCGTGTCTATTTTCTAAAAATTTATGCAGCAAGTTCCAAACAACGGAATAAATGGTATTATGTTCTATATGTTTTATACATATGTTCGATCTAACCTTTGAGCAAAGATCTTGGAAGAAAGACTATCGAACAGTGAAATGCGTTCTCTAATTTGAAAGCATTCTGAGAGAACATCCACTCGCAGGTCGCTCGTTCGCCCATTTCGCATCGCTTTTTTGCCCATTTCAGTTTTAAATACAAGCACGGTCGAAAGGGTATACGAAGTTGGCCACAATCTCGTAATGCGCTCGCCTCTCGTGTGCAAGTGCCCTTCACCCAGCCGCTCGAGTACCATTGAATTATTTACAAAGCGAATTTCACGTTTCATTTATTCGTTTCCACGACATTTTATTGCTATTTATAAATCACACGCGAACGCAGTCGACTCTTTTGCGAAACGAAACGCACGAGAATGCCGTATTAAACGATGGTTAGATGCGTTGTGCAACGATTTGCTACTTTGTGCGTTTAACAGCGACGCTGATCATGGTGCCATTGCAATCTGGAATAAAAGTGTGGCTTTCGGTTATCAAAGCGAGAAAAATATTAAACTGTAGTTTGTACGCGTGGAATCCAATTAGAACGCGAGACGCACACTACAATCGCTACAGGCTGTTTTGCAACTTCTGCTAAACGTCATAACCAGCCGAGTAGTATACGTATACAGCAACGCAATTAAAGGTTAATACTTCTACCTTGTATGCCTATTGTACGAGTGTCGAGAACAGCCGCTCGATAAAAGATATTTTTTACAGATTGCCGCCACTGCTGCTGCTGTTGCTGCTGCTGCTGCTGCTGCTGCTGTCGGTGATCGTGCTTGATTATCGAGGTCGAGTAGGCTTTCCTGGCTTTATCGTACTTCTCAAACAATTATCTTTTCGATTTGACGAATACAACGAACTTGATTAAATCTTATTTCGAACGAAGATTATCTAATTATTTAAATTTTTATAAAGGATCGTTTCAACCGCTTTCTTATTTTTAGGACACTATGCAATATATTAAATTAGAAACAATATCGTATAATTTTAAGCTTTTCGAATAGAAACTAATGCTTCACGGAGGTGTTAGGAAGGTATGGAATTAATAGAAAGTATCTTGAGTCCATAAAGTATGTTCTATCGGGGGCTGTGCGAAACTGCGTAAGGCCATGTAAGTCTGTGCAAGATTATACAAAGCTTTGCAAGACTATTATAAGGCTGTGTAAGACTACGCAAGATTAAACGAGATCGTGTGTTGGAAACAAGACTGATGCAAGTTTAAATGGGATTATACAGGATTAAATAAGGCTATATGCAAGACTAAACAAGGTTATGTCTAAACTGCATAAGCTTGGCCTCTTTGCAAGTATAGAATTCGTACGAAAGTAGCGGAGACATTACCAGTTAATCATTAGTAAATTTAACGTGCAGTGACATTCGAATCTTCGATATCTTATTCGTAAGAACCGTTTTAAAAAGGGATAATTGAGATTAACCGGTGAAGTTGTAAATGAAATCGTAAGACAGTCGATGATCAGATGTCGAGCGATATTTGCTATCGCATTATTCGGAAGTATTCTCCTTGGTCCAAACATTAAGAGGCAAAGTTATCGATGGAAAAATGTGAAACGTTTACAGAACTAAGAAACCGATCGATTTTTCTACGGTCAGACGTTTCTGAATTCTACTCATTGTACACCGGAAACTCTAATTCCCCAGGGCTAATCTCCGCGCCACTCCCCCGGGCGAACTTCTAAAAAGTTCCACTCGAAGCGGTAACTTTCCCGTCAGCGGCACGCTCCTGGGGGTTAAAAAGACTCGTGCGAGGGATGACGTGCGATCGACAGAATTCCACTGGAAACTTGTAGCCATGGTCGTAGGAATCGATACGTGGAAAAATATTACTTCAGCCGATGCACCGTTTCAACTTCCTACTTCCATTTTTGCTTAGCTTTCCCCCTCATTTCTCGCATACGTTCGAGGCTAACTGCTTAATTCGAACATTGGCTGCTTGAGCTTTCGTTTGTTTTCTTTCTCCCGATACCGCGCTCCAAAGTAGGGAAAAGAGTGTTAACATTTCCCGATACAAAGCGTCTTTCGCTTCGCTTCTCCACAAGAAGTAACTTCGCGCATTACACGGATCGTCTTTCGCGCGCAACATCGTCGTAAATTTACTGCGCTGCGAAATTTGCCAAACAATCATGAGCGACGATTTCTCAAACGGGGGAACGCGCGAGACCCGCAATAGCATTTTGTATTCACAAAACGCACGGGAAGCATCAGCCATCGGTCGGTCATTCATTTCCACGGACGTACTAATCATTTTGGCACGGTTTAATAATTCGACCGGTTGTTCAGCTCGCCGAAAGAGCGCAAGAACCGACGTGCCGCGTTGTACATCGTTCGTAACGCAACCCGGCTCGTGTATCAATTTAACGATCCTGTCCACGATGAAATAATTTCAGAGGCGTGCCTCTTTGAAACGTGTTTCGCATTTCCTTCCTTCCTGAAAATGATTCCGTGGTACGCCACGAAAATTCAGTTCCTACATCGGTCGTTATGCGAACTATCGGTAGCTCGTACCGTTATTTATGACTATCGATTGATTTGCCATTGTCACTTGGATAATTGTATTTACGAGTGGCAACAATAAGTCATAGATGAATCGACAGAGTTGCTAATTAGAGCGTGGCAATTTCAGGGCACTCGATGCATGAATTTCGTGCGCGGGTTTGGTACGTTTGCATAGGATACGGGAGGATGCTGCAAGATAATTTGTTCTCGTACTAGCCATTTTCGTTTCGAATGTTCTTTCACGCCTGGTTAAATGGTCATTTTTTATCATCTTCTTCTCCGTGTAATTTAATTTTTCCATCTAATTTAATTTTTTGGGTGTCATCGAGCACATAATTGGAAGGATGAAGATCGGTGGACACGCGCTCGAAATTCAGGATGCTTGATCGATCGTCCCAATCGGAATCTCGCGCATGCAAGTTCCTTTGTACGCGGATCCTCTGATATGTAGCGAGCCATCGATGCAATTACAGTTATTAACGGACAATTATAATCACAATTTAATGTATTGGCTGAAAAATACTTTATAATTTAACTGGATTCTTTCAATGATTTTGTTTGAATTTGCACCGATCTTTTCAGATATTTTGAGTAATACGTCTAGGAAAACGTATTGGTAGCTATGTATTCAACTTTGCACTTATATTGTTCAAGAAATTCAATTTTTGGTGTAAGTTAACAATATGTTCGTCCACGTATTCGCAAATGTATTAACAAACGTGATACGTATTAAATGATAATAGTTCAATATTAGACAGAGAGAGAGAGAGAGAGAGAGAGAGAGAGAGAGAGAGAGAAATACGCCAATACGAAAATATTATGAAATGTGTAGAAAAGGTCGCCATAATTAACCTTTTCGGTACTGGTCCGGACGACTAAAGTCGATAATCGCTAAACGCATACACACACAGCCTACTATCATTGCTCGATTGTTTATGTCCTCCTGTTTAGACGTTCCGGGCATTTCGTTATAGGTGGTCTATTACTTCCTGTGCAATTTCTCAGTTTAAATAATTATTACCAAATTCACTAACAAACAGATTAAATAAACATTATGGCTGCTGCCAAGTAACACTACGCCGCGGACGAACATCGTATCGAAGAGATTAAACTTAAAATTTACTAGTACATTCTATGAAGAATAACACTCTTGACCTATTTACGTATAAATAACATTTCACATACAGTATCTCTTTCAATTCCAATCAATATAATCACATTGCAATGATATATCCTCCTTTTAATGTATATTTGTTACAGCACCAAGTGATAAATATTTCTTACGATAATGAAAAAATGCCAGTTTTATGATCCAACAATTAATTTGGTATTAAGAACACATATTTTTGTCTTTATTAACAACTGTAACATCATAAATATTCGGAAATATTGCAACGAGAGAACGAGCGATTTGAATTCTTTCCTGGATCAGTCAATGAACACTGATTTTATTCTGTTTACAAATTACTTATCTCCTGACCTCAACCTTGATTATCGAGTCGATATAGCAGACGGTCAGTTCAAATGATCGTTTACTTTCGTTCTCCATATGATTTGTGTGTGCCGAGGAACACGAATTGCACGGAAGCATATATTCAACAATAATTTACAACGAGCTGACGCGTTGATAGCAGGACCATTAAAACTAACGATTGATTATTCCTACAACTTACAGATATGTTGATTTCTAACTACGTACTTCGATCATTAACAATATGTCAGTAAAATTTATAATTTATAAGTAAATATTTTATCAGTTATTACCTATATAATAATCTAACAAGACGGGGTCAAATCCTTATTAAAAGCAAAAATAAACAAATAAATAAAATAACATACAAAAGCTGGCGAAAGAGTTTTCTCAGTCGCTCAACTATCGTTCGTGTCTTATCGAACAGTATAGGTTAAACAGGGGCCATTGAAACTCCATTACGCTTGCGATACGTGTAAGCCTATTTTATCTAGCGGACAACATTGCCTAGTAACGGTGCATTGTCATTCGAAAATTGCACCAAAGGCGATGCTGCGAGGAACCAACCATCGAGGAGTACGGATACATTAAACTGGCGAACTTGCGACAGTCGTGACAAATGGCTCTCGAGGCCATTCGCGCGAGTATATTAACATCATAATGAAACCCGCTCCACCAGAAACGTCGTGACGGGTAATTGGAGTTCTTCATAGATCTGCGCGACCACGCGTAACTTCTTAAATTCCACAGAAATTTATATAGTAGCGATCGAAGTCAAAGAATTCGAGGAAGATGCGATAAGTTGGCGTATCGGCATATTCGAGCAATTTACAATTAGCTCTGGTCGAACGTAATTAGGACACACGTGGCTGATAATGTCAACAACATGGAGCTTATTTACGTTGTGGCAGCTGGTAACAGAAGAGTTACCTTGCGTGTGGAATATGAACGGTGGGTTCGTTGTGTAACTCGTATGTAATGTTGAAGAAACGGTATTATATAATATAATTTGTAAATATTATAGTTTATCACTCCATAATGTTTTCACATTTATTGAAACTTTTTCAACAGATCATCCATTTCGTTTTGTTAAATGACAAAAGTTCTTCGCATCAAGGAACAATTCTTCGTTTAGATTCTACAGATTATTATTGATACTTTCGCTAACCGTGTTAGTTGAAAAATTATTTCAATAGTCATTTTCAACGAAGGATACAGGATCAACGTGACCACGCGCGATTTAAAATTCTGAAATTAACTGTAAAATACAAAATGCTCTCCTATTCCCTGTAAGATAACTATCACTCGTGCGCTATATATATATATATCATCATTCATCTTCCACCATCCTTTTTCATTTCATTCTTTACACAATTTGTCATATAGTCACCGAGAGCGTTTCTCAACCATACATTAGCGTGTCATCGCCTCCCATCACAGGGCATAATCGACTGACAGAATTGAATCGCATCATATAACAAACGCGCATGCAACGAAGACTACTATCGACGTATCAGACAAACGGTCATTCGCTCTTAAAAGTTGCATGACCTGCCACGATTAGCATTTCCAACTGGGTGGTAATCGTCATCGGTAGCTTGGCATCAGATGACGCGTTCTCACACGAGGGTCAACCCTCAATTCTCGTGTCACTTCACGATATCCAAGGAGTAAAGGCAAATCGACGGAGTAAGATGAAAGATATAGAAAAAAGTTTTTCGCTGAAAATAAGATTTTTATGAAATAGAAGCTTTCGTTTTAAAGCGACTCGTTTATTAGTGAAGAAATAAACGAATAAATTTATCAATTTTTTACTATGTCATCTTCATGCCCTTTTATGTATATTGGCGAAAAATGTTCATCTGTGCAGAAAGATATATATATATTTTTTTATTTTAAAAAAATAGTGCAACTGTAAAATTCACACATATTATAGTATCTGTAAAAAGAATTGGCCGTAAAAATATGTTCTCTTTGTACCATATCTCTTTGTTCTCTACTACCTTTTTATTTTGGTTGCAATTAAAAAATGTGGTATGGCTAGCATCCTGTATATTATGATAAATATTTTGTTAACAAAAAAATTGAAATACCGTATGTCTCTATATGGCACAAGGGATACGTTCCGAGCTATACAAATTACACGGGTTATACTAATTTAGACATGAAAAGTAAATCTTACATGCTTCGTAACTATACACTTCTCTATGTTTACGAAGTTTACGAAATACGAGATAAATATCGTTCTTATAAAAAAAAATGAAAGAAAAATGGCAAAGAATCGATTTTGTTAGATACCGTTAGACTCATCGACTCTCGTTCGCCGATACAAAGAATGTATGTGCATAGAAAGCGGACGACGACGACGACGAAGACGACGAAGACGACGACGACGACGACGACGGCGCGGTGGCTCGACGCACCAAGGCAGAACAGACAGAGAAAACGGAACGAACGAGAAGCCAGAGGGGTGGCGAAGCGTCGGTGGCGCCTCCAAAGCGTCGGTTGGTGGGGGCTCGTGGTAGCAGGGGCGTACGGACGCGACGCGGCGTATCCATCTCTCCTCAGTCGACGTCAAGCCGTCGCGACGCGTGCGTCTTCTCTTTTGTTGGTTTTGCGAACCTCACGAGACTCGCGTGTCTCGCACAGCGTGACTAGTCTTGTCCGTGTTCGCCCACCTGTTCGCTCCAGTAAGTCGATCGCGAGTATCATGACAACGAATGTTATGTTCCGTGTAATAATCGGCGACTTGTCGCTTGGTGCACGTGCGTCATCGTTGTTGTCGTAGCTCCGTTACCTTGTGTTTCCGTGTTTCACCAGGGATACCTGAGATTTCGAGGGGTTCTCGCGAGTGATCTGACAACCTCGCGGTCCAGGATCTGCCACGCGATCATCGCGACGCGAGTGTCGTGTTTCGAGCACCGTAATTTCGTGATAGGTGGTTTACTATCCGGCTAAACTGGAACAGTGTGCTTGCTACTGGTACGTTGCAATAGAAGAAGAAACAAACGGTGTGAGGAAAAATCTGTTGCAATCGTGTTAGAAATCAGTGAACCAATCTCTCGGTGATAATTAGTGCGAAACACTCCTTGGATTATGACCGTTGGGTAGGTATGCGAGAAAATATTCCAATTATTGATATTTATATGGAAGAGGGTTGAAGTCGTTCGTGTTTGGAATCAGTCAGAATCATTGACGGTGGGATGCTACGAATGTCCATTGTTGACACGATCATCATGATAGTGGATGAATAGTGGAGCGATGGTGCGCTAGGAAGAGAATTAATTGGAGAAATGGTCGTCACGTTCTCACGTTCCACATTATCCATGTTGTACGTTATTAACGCGAATTTCGCGTTCGTCAGCGGTTAAAGCTTCAACTAGAACACAAATATCGTCGTAACAGCATGCAATATGAATCAGCGACATGCTTGGTTATAAAGAAGTATGCTTCTATCGTACGAGAGATGGTAGCGAAAGCTGTGTGATACGTTCTCGATCTTTTCGTTAGGGGCAAAGCTTTGCATATTTTAGTCTCAAGCGTGGATTTCATCGGTTCGAAATCGGCTTTGTCAGCCGATTAACATTTCCACTTTGGTATTCGTTGAGATCTCGTTAATGTTTCAAGCCAGCCTCGTTTATCTTTGGACAAGTGACAAGTGTTTTCGCTCGGGGCAAATTTACAATAGGCGTGAGTGCTGGATCCGAACCGGTATAAAAGTCTTCAACTACTGGTATGGCTTGATGGTCTCGTTGAAATTTAAATAGATCATTGTCAGACGTTCATCTTGCGTTTCGTAACGTGATTGCGCTTTCCTATCTTCCCTCTACACAATCGTGTTTATACTTCTAATTATTTTAAATTCTTTGAACAGAACTCGTTGAAAATGAAGTTCTATCCGACCTACTCAAACATACAATACACTGTAGAATAGAGGATCCAAGGAGAATAAAACGGAGGAACAAGGTGAACAAAATCGACGAGCCTACTAAGTTTAATAGATTGATACGTTACTCGTACGATACTGTGATATACATATATATATATATATGTATATAGATTGACGTAGAGACAATCGATAAGACAGTTTATGCAAATATAAGAAGCATAAAATCGGCATGGAAATCAATGTAACACGGAAAGCGATACTCCGATCGTTCCAAGCGCTGTATCTTAAATCAAAGTTATTTTGAAACACGAAACATTTATCCAGCTCTAGCTATTCATGCTTCTAATCCTCCTGTTTATCGCACATTAATGACTCTGTCAGTAAGGCGTAATGATGAGGCGACTGTTTAGATTGACATCGCCGCTGGCCTTCTCACCTTGACTGGCTGTTGCACGCTTTCGCAATTTAAGCCGGTCAACGTGTCGTATCGCGTGTTACAGTTTTACAACGTCCGATTTCCACTGTTTCACTGTTTTCATTGCTCGATATCGATTCGCGATTATCAACGCCGTATGAATTCTTCGATCGAAGCATATTATGATCGCTTCTACCAGCGTACGCGCGATTTCGATGGCCTTGAAGTTTCGGTTGTACGACATGGCTGCGTGGATCGCATATAGTCGAAACGGTATCGATATTATTAGATTGCTGCTCGACACGTTTCGACAACGATCCTTGTTACGAAAATTTGTCAATGGTTTGCGTCACGTGTCAAATGCGTTCGCTGTTTCGCAGTTTGTTTCGTTTGGCAGTACTGTGCATTTGTTGGTTTTTTTTAAGTTGCGTAATGGCGGGCGTGAATTATCGTTCGTCTAACGAGCCAAATACAAATAGCCGATTGTTGCAACGTTTAACCCTCGGCTGATTGGATCGTTTCAGATCCCCAACGAAATAAAGGATACGAACAAAGATATGAAAGGGACGCATTAACAATAAAATTCGCAAAATATGCAAAACGTGAAATATACATATTATACGAAATGAATAATAGTAAGTGGTTAAAGTTAAAATCTAAAAGAGAAAAATTTGTATCCAGCTTTCGATTTATTATAAATTTTCTAGTTATGTTCTAGTACAATGGATCTCCATAATCCATATATAATATATACATGTGATTCGTATAACGCATATTATCGTATATGACGCTGCTTCATATAACGCGAAACGTATCTCCCCGTTATACGACGGTCGACTATATATCTTTCATAATTTTTTCGTAATATTTTATGATTCTACGCATCTCGTTGCGTGTAGTTTAGTTTCTTTAGATTTATAATTTCGACAGTTACATAGCTTCCGTTAGGTAACGAGAATGATAATCGATAAATCTTTGAGTAAAGTTCTATAAATAGTAGCTGTAATAGCCTATCTTTACATATTTAACAATGGAATTGCATGTAGGAAGTTGTACTGGTCAGAAATGACCCAGACATCGCCATCATCTGTTTATCGTTCTTAAATTAAACCGTATAAAGATTCAGTTATTCGTTGAAAAAAACAGCGAATTGTAATTTTATTGCGGCAGAAAGATTGTTTCTTGAACCGACGATTTGATTCCCGAAAGATAAAGCTTGGCTGTGATGGTATGCCTGCGCCACGTAAAATCAAGCAGAATCTGTACGTTCTTGATTCAAGGACTATTAATTGGGTCACGCGTGATGATTCGAATTGCCATAAAGTTTCAAACATACTTATTCGATACGAAAAATATCACTACTTGAAATTAATATTTCTCCGAATCTGCCTTAACGCCTTTAACGATAAACATGATCATTAATTGCACTGATCGACACCATACATTTTTCATAATAAAGGAAGCAGCATTTCTCTTTGTCGATTTTTGCGGTTTGAATTATACAAATTCATAATCGGAGATACGGGCTCTCCAATGATAAATAGCAAACATATACCCGTTCGAATAATTACTCGTGGTATTGTATTGTACGTCAGCGTTCATAAGTTCGGGGTCACGCATCAATTGATACTCCTAACTGAAATTGTTGCAAGAAAATAGTTCGTCTACTGTCGAGTTGTACGCACAGCGATGAAGCAGATTTCGAGAGAATTTCAAATAATGTAATATATAAAGCTATTTTATATAATTATCTGAAAAACAATGTTTGAAAATAATCCCCAATAACGCGGCATTAGAGAATCTTTAAGCAAGTTTTTAAATTTGACAATAAGTAATGACAAGTTTGCTTTTTAGATCTGCAGTATACATTTACAATGTAGCATTCCATTCTCGCGGAATCATTAAAAAGGGTTAACAGAAATATTCAAACGAGTCTGATAAATAAATCTGAAAAAGATCTCGGAGCAAATTTCGATTCTCTTCGTGCGTACGCGATCTACAAACCATAATATCTTCCGCGACAGAAAAGGGAGAAAAGGGAAGGAAACAGGAGGAAATAAAAGGAAAAGAATTTGAAGAACAGAGCGAGCTTACGACATTCGTCGGGTTGTCGAACGTGCGGTGGCTACTGGAGAAAACGCTGTTCCGGCGTCTTTGTCCCGATCGGCACGTCGCTTTATCGTGGCACGTGAGCCTCGTGCCAAAATCACCAGGCACTGGCGACAAATCGGTATCGTGGATTTATTCTCGGCGTCTTTGCCGCGGTGCGGTGTCGAGAAACGATACAGCAAAGTGGAAGCGAATTGTCTTCTGCGAGAGCTTTTGACCGAGAGACCAGGCCAGGAAAGCTGCGATATGTTTTCACGGAGTAGCTGCATCTTCGAAGGCGTCTTGTTCTTTCGACGTAACGGGTCTGGACACGAACTCTCGAGAAGGTGTCTGTACCGGGAAAAGGAACGAGTGGCTGACTCATGCTCTTTCTTCTTTCAATCCCTTCGCGTGCGAGCTTTTCTCTTAAGCTCGTTATCCACAAGCGTATATGTACAACCTACCGCCGTATAAGGGTTTGCGTTGTTTTTGGGCAGCTTTCATAATCACTTCGAATTAGAGAATTCTTCTATTAGAATTACACGTTTAGAATTATTATTTTTAATTAGAATCTAATACCGCCAGTTTTTTATATTGCAGATGAGTGGAATCTATGTAGAAATCGAAGGACTTACGATCGTAGATAGATCATTTTATTTCGCTCCGCGTTAATTATAAATCTTGTTATACGATGACTTTATATACCAGTCGATCTATTCAAGCTTCTCCACTATTCACTTATAATAATTATTATTTCACAATACTATCAGTTAAGTTATAAAAGAGGTTATGGTACGCGAGGTCATTCTTTCGTAACTCTTATCAGACATCCGCCATTCACGTGTCAATTACCGTTATGGGAACCCAGAATTAGAAATCGGACGAAAATAACTGTGTTATAAACGATATGAAATAGCGAGTCGTTGAATACGTTCGTAAAATATGAATTTGCATAAACATTTTCTGCTCATAAGCGGTAATGCATTTTTTGTATATGTTATGTAATGCGTTGTGCATTGCTGAAAAGAAAACTAGCTGGCCGGCATAGGGGCAAGGACGGTATTGTTCTACTTTGTATTGTTTACCGTCACACGTTGTTGTAAGTATTGTCTTGTTCGTATACGTGACATTTTCGGCCAATACACGGATTCTGAATCACATTCAGCCTACATAAAATAAGCAATCAGATCCGCATTCCTTACGCTAGTCTTCTTTCCAGCAATACACACTACACACTATACTATACTATTATTTTACAATCAACATGCCTGACGTGCGCTATGAGCGAGTACGTAGCGATATATTCATCGTCAAGGTAAAATCAGAAAGGAATTTTCCTCATTTACAGATGAATGTATGTATGTATTACGATATTGTGGGTCAGTTTTTACGACGATAGTTCTCATTTCGTTATGAATGGGACGACTCGGTAGACACGAGGAAGACAAGGTTCGTTTCATATAGACGAGAAGTTTGCGCATTATTAGAGTATCGCGGAGGATTTTCCGTCGTCGACAATTATGCTATGCAATTATACAACACGGAATGAAATTATACGCTAATGACGTTGCAACATGCTCGTCGTGATAATGGATAGGAAACTTGTTTCCCTTCTCCGCGTTTTATTCAAGGCTTTACGATGCGAATGCAACTGTAATTTTTGTTCAATCTTGTGTGATTTTACTTGCATCGTTTGAAATGATGTAATACGTTTATTTTTCCAAGTTAACTTCGATACGATTACACCTACTTGGTACGAAATGCTGCTTCAAGCGAATAATTTTTCGCTAAACGATGCTATTGTCATCTCGTATCGTAATAGCAGGGGAATAGTTTAACTGAATCAAAGAAAACATACGCTTTACCACTTTCCTTTCCAGTTCGTTGAATAACGTATATGCTCATGCAGAGAAATATAATATATTTCTTTAACGTTATTATTTATTCTAATTCCTTTTCAAATATTATGTTACAATAATTTTGAATAAGAATATCAATTTGTGCGATTAAACGACGTTCGACGACATTCTATGCTTTTGGTATCTGCAGTGTATTTACTTTAACTGGCATTGAGGAAGGCACTTGAAATTATTTTAAGCGTCGAACACATATGGTGTATTATTGAAATAGACTTACGACGTAGAAATTCGTTTATATTTCAAACGCATTCGGAATAATTGAATTTTTCCGAGAATTATTTCTCCTAAAACCTTCTTCTCCTGTAAAATGTATAGCTGTATTTACCATTGGATTGCTTAAAATATAGTATGTTAAAAATATTTGTTTTTTTTTTGTTATGAATATCTATATACTGTCAAAAGCATTTGTATATCGATACTATAGCGTATACTACGTACTGCGTAATGTAAGGAAGGTTCTGCGTGTACACAAGGAGTAGATTTTCGACTTGGTGACCTACATGTACAAGAATCTCTGATTACATGTCTCGGATAATCGGGAGTCAGAGAGGCAACGCCCGTATAATTGGAAGTCCAGATAATCGATGTTCGAATAGTTGATATCTAGATAATTGACGTTTTACGGCATTAACAAAGTAGCATTTGTTGACATGACGCAGCGAAATAATCGAAATTATTATTAGGTCGTGAAATTTCGTCAAGATAATCCAAGCAACTGACACAATAATATTATATTATTTTATGCAATGTTCTGAATGAAATTGTTTAAATAGCACGTTGGATGTACTATATCTTTTTTTGTAATAAAAGTCGATATATTATCGTATATTTAAATTCACGGTGGATTCAATTTATATTTTTCCAACTCATGCTTCTGACATCGAATGTCACGTGAAAATGTTTTATTAGTAAACGAACTGCAATGTAAATACGTATGTTGAAACTTGAAACTAAAACGGTGACCTGTTGTGACCAGCTCTCGTGAAAAATAAGAAAATGATTGGAACCAGAAAATTGTCAGGAGGTCACAAAGTAAAAGAGATTGAAAGGTCACTGATCAAAGACACGAAATTCGTTTAAAAGATAAATTCTACAAAAGTTGAAGATGCAGTACGATATTCAAAGTCCTGCCGACTAACGACTTATAAACGAAGGATATCTTTTTAGAATCTATTACAGGACAAAATAATGTACCGAAGCTCCTAGTATTTGACCCAACGTGCGTACACGTGTAACAGGTTCGTACATTTCTCAAAGTTCAAAAGTAAAATCACTGTGGTATTCGCTAAGAGAAGTACAAGAGCCGTTGTAAAAAGTTCAAATCTGGTGTAGTAAGAAATTTCGGAAGATGATGAGAAGGAATATATGTATATCATTAACTCCTTAACGGCCTGTGACTGAGAGACAGAACCTGTGTCGAAATTAATTGCATAAAATTGTAACACGTGCGAGTATTTTGCGATGCTACGAATGTATCATGTGTTTCGCTCATGCTCGTGTCATGCTAATACATACAGGTCCTTTGTTTTCGATTATTCCGCATTCTACTTTCAACAATGGTGTTTGCGCCGCAGAAGCGTTTGCATCTTGTAAATTACTTCAACAAAGAGTAATTATGTTTTCTTCTTGTATTAGAACAGCGATGTTATTGAGCAATTATAACGATACATTTGTAGGTTTAAGAAAACATTTTGGAATATTGTACTTTAGTTGTTAAAAACAATTATTAGGATTATCGATCATCGTATATCATACTCTACAGCACAATGGAGGTTGAGGGAAATAGGAAGAGAGACAGAAGTGCATGCCAGAGAGCAGTGACTCATAGTTGATGAAAGAGCAGCGTGTAAAGTACGATAACGCGCATAGCCTGGCCCGAGTCCAATTGTAAGCGCGTGGGAGCCGCGCGATCAAATCGAACGCGTTTACAAGAAACGCCAGCTCGTGCTATAATCGAACAGCAAAAGTGGCGATATCGGAACGGACTCGAGGCCAAAGATAAAAAAAGCAGAAGAAAAGGAGTGTTCCGCTGGGTTGCGCGTCGGTATGCTATGCAGATGTAAAACGCCTGCCGTTTGTGTATCGGTTTCGGCGTCAGTGACGGCCGCACGTTTCGCGCTCTCTCTATTTAGATGGTAAAAGAACACTTGCAAAAAAACAACAGCGTTACATAAAAGCAAACGCCGAATGCCAAGCAATAATGCGTTCTGACGTGTACATGAACGCAGAAGCTGCTCCAATTGTGTCGATTGCTACATACATACTCACAAATATCGACGTCCACGACCTTTGCCCTAGTCGTCCCTGAAAAACCTCGCGACCACCGAACAACAATTAGTTATTCCTATTTGACGTGGAAAGTCACTGGATTCTATAGGATGTTTTTGAAATATTGGAAAAATATTGAATTAAAACCTCTAAATACGTGTTAAGTAGCTTACTCGATCGCTGTTCGATTCACCCGCACGCGTGACTTCTGACAGAAAAACGGAGGATTTTTCGAGGAAAACAAAAAGTCGTTAATCAAGTGGCATACCATTTGAACGGTACACCGATCTTGGAAGAAATCGAGGAACAATTTCTCGATTATTTCTGCAACAGTCGTCGGTTAGTCGATAAATCTAAGTTGAAAACATAACGTGTCGAAGCTGCGCACGATTCTCGTGGCGGCGTAAAGTTTAATGGTACGTTCCGGTCCGAGGAGAGTAAACTTCTGCCGTCGTTGGTTATCGTTAACCAGCAAAAACCTGTTTCGAACCTTGTTTAGAGCAACGTGGAAAGTGGCGAGAACACTGGGTCGCAATACACACGCACATATACGCAACAACAGGAGGCGGGCGAGGAATGAAGTAAACCATAGAAAATTAGTTAATTAGTTTTCCTGGATCGATGGATGGGCGGTCGTGTTGCGATATAGATTTTAATGTGGACATTTTCATAGGGCTGCATAGCGTCGGTTATGGTAGCTGTAAGCCAAAGTAATAAAAGAACTCGCAATTTAGTCGAAATGGGAAATGATCATTTCGGTGCAAAATAAAAATCACGGTGTTATTTCCATTTCTATGATTTCGACAGCTTTCCGGTTCCACTTTCATAAATTAATGGAAAAAGTATCGGTGCGTCTCAATTTTCACGCATGTGACCAATCTAGCGTGAGAATCGTTGATCACGAACCATGAAGCTCGTTCTACGGTTTCGCGCTGACTATAACGAGCGTCCGTCCCTATGGTTTTCTCAGTGTGCGAGTGTTAATTTCGACGACAGAAGCGGATTTTTTGGTGAAGCTTTAATTAAAAATTTGAGTACGATGAGACGTTATTTATTTACAAATGATTGCAATGTGTTATGATAACGTGAACAATGTTAAACCTGTATATGTATGTTTAATACATCGACAACAGATAATAATAGAAAAGTAATTGTACGTTTGCGGTTAGACATGATATTTTCTATTTAATCATTGAGAAGTATTACGCAACCGTAATTAGATACTATCGTGTTAATATTTCTTTCATCGATAATGCATCTGTACATGTATACGTAATTAAACTATTTAATAATAATTAGAAAGTTGATGTGGAGAGAGATTTCTTATAATCGGCATGCACTGTAAATGATATTTAAGTGTAATAACGTAATTGAATAAACAACTTCCTCTTTATGACTGTAGAAACGAGTTTCTTATATCGGTGATTTTATAACGTTCAACGATATTATATCCTAATTATAGAAAATATCCTCGCGTAACAACGATAATTTCCATCGAATATTTCATCGAGATGATTATTTCTCATACATTGAAAACTCACGCATACAGACTCGTTACGATTTATCGATCGGCAGTCAGTCCTTCGAATTACGTTCGAGTAACACGGTAATTTTCCCTGGCCAGCCATGCTTCTATTTGGCTGTACAGATTGTGAATTATAAATCGACGTTGAAATTTATTAATTAAACCGGAAACAAAGATTTCGTTTAATATTCAAATAGAGACCAGCATTGGCGCGTTTGCGTGCTGTGTAATACTCAATTGGCCGGCGCTCGTGAAATATTTTGTAAACGTCGCATTATAAATTCTGATATTATTCGCGTATCGTTATCCTGTGACTCTTTTTCCTTGCCGTGTCGTATTTTGCAAATCCGTTCGTAGCGAATTTAAAATACCACGCCGATGTAGCCGATAGAAATTTCAAACGACACAATATCCTTTTTTACAGATGTGAAATTACAATGTACGAATCTTTCGTTGAACGTGTCCGGAATCAATTTTTACGCTGCTAATAGCATCGAACTCCACATTTTAGAATGCATCTGAACCCCTGCCACGCAATGCATCAAAAATTTGTTATTGAAAGGGTTAATATAAATAATCGTAATTTAACTTCTCATTGAAACTGCTTTATAATACTGCTTTTTCGCTCTTACAAAAATGCCAGAATAGAGATTGAAAATAGAAGCGTTTCCAAAATTTTAACCCAAAAGTGTGCTCATTTCGAAACAAAAGAATTTTTTCCACAAGAACAATCAAAATATTTCACCTCGAATTCTGAAACAAGATGCTCCTTTTACAGAAACGTGACGTTCGCATCTCTTCCAAATAGCATGAAAGAAAAAGCGAAAAAGAGGTAGACACAGAGAGACAGAGAGAGAAAATGATCAAAAAGGGGGAAAAATGATTCAGCGAAAGGCGTGCAGAAAAATGAGGGCGAACGTTAGGGGAAAGTGGAAGGTTTCGGTATAGATAACGTAGCAGAACGGTGGAATCGCTGAAGGTGCTGAAAAATGCAAGCATGTCTATCGCTAGCGCGCGACAAGCAACGGTGACTTGCGGTCTAGCAGTGTGCGCGCAAATTCTACTGGCGATGTCTGACTACAAACGCGGCCGAACCACTTGGTTTCCCACGTGAAAGCGCTTACGTTAGCTCGAATCGAAGAGCGAGATAGGGAGGAAGAGAATGTTCGGCCAGGGATTGCGGATTGCAGCCACCGAGTTTTTGAGTCTTCTCCGCGATTCTTTTTGCTTGGCCCTTTTTTTTCTTTTGCTTTTCGATTTCTCTCTTTCAACCGTCTGCCTCCCTTCTTTCTCTTTCTGATTCTCCATCTCTTTCTGACTTTAACGCGCGCGCGCGCGTATGTATTTTCCCTCTTTCCCTCGGCAACGAGCGAAATCGAAGCTCGGTTCCTCCTTTGTTCCCCATGTGAAAGCGCTCGTTACAGCGTTCCGTGCCGCAGGCTAACGTTATTGTTACTAATTTCGTTCCGCCTCTTTCGATTTCAGTTTTCAGCCTGCCAGTAATTATGAACGAACCCGCTGCGCCGCAACGACGCAAGATCGCGAACGCACAAGCCGTACGGAATATTCGTTTCATTTCGTACCGTTTAGAAAAGGATTGAAACTGGATCGTATCTCCCTCTCCCTCTTTCTCACTCCACTTGCCTAGTCCTGTCTTTGTCTCCTCTCTATTCCTCTCTTTTTCCTTCTTTCTCTTTCTTTTTCCCTCCCTTTTGGTCTCTGGATATCGTTTCGTTTCGATCTTTGTCATACACGTGGCGTCACGTTGTCGATCGTAAATGTAATATTATCGCAGGAATTTCTGAATGATACTTCGAAACGTATCGCGCGACTGATGATATTCCATTACACACGCGAGCACGCTCGGTTCTCACGCAGAAGTGCTTACTAAGCGACACGCAAACCAACGGCCGTTCTTGCAAATTCTAGAAGCAACGCTTGCTATCTCGTTCTCGAATACCTTTGTAACAGTGCGTTCGAGATCGATACAATTGTTTGTTGTTGATTAGGTATCAATTATGTAACCTACGAGTTTGTGGTATACGTCGACGGACATTTCAACGAAATACCTTATCTGATTTTGTGTGGAAAATGTTGTGATGGAATAGAAGTAATAATAGTAATAAAATTAAGTAGTAATAATTATAATTATTCTACTAGAACATTAAGACTATATGTCATACACGATCATGAAATTTGGAAACGAATTAAACTCGAGCACGAACTTAGCGAAGATACTAGCGACGTTGTTCGGACGAGTAACATAAAATTTCACGATTTATCCTCTTGTAAAACGCTCGTTTATAATCCACATCCGCTGCATATTGTAACAATGATATTTTTAGAGGCTCCCACTGCAAGTGTACACGAAACGAACACACGAACGAAAGTCTGAATTCGTTCTGCGAGACCATTGCTGTCTCGCATATACAATACTAGATATTATATCTAATAAATCACTCGTCAGAAATTCTGTGTCGAATAATTTTTCACCGATATTTTCAACTTTCAACTGTTTCTCAACTGTTGACTGTATTAACGAATATAAATTTTACGCATCGCAAACACGAGAAAGTTTTCATAAATTTGCGTCTACGAAATGTATATATGAATTTATTGTCGAAATCGCGAGGCTATGTGCTCGCAAAAATTACTGATTCCTTCGAATAAGATTTTCATATTGTATTACGAATGTTTTATTTTAATTATTGTTGCAGCGCAACGGTACGATTATAAAGCCATCGAGTCTTTAGAAATAGTTTAAATAATCGATGACTGTTTATAACCAACGGAAACCCAAAGACGCGGAGTTTCTTTGAATTAATTTACCTTTTTTTCGTTTCCTCAAGCTCATGCGCTTTATTATTTTCTTACCTACCCTCGAATGTCGCGCGTGGTCATCTCACGGCTTCTCGCTAATTAATACGTAGGCGTTAGAACTTCTCGTTCTTCAAATCATGCATTTACCAATTACTCATTCCTTCCCCCTCCATCTCAAGAAAATGTCAAGACAGAAAATTCGAGTGTCCACTTCCAGCAACTTGCCTAATTTCAATAGCGATTGTCGATGTTAACCGTTCGGGAATGCACTTGGTGGCTGCCCAACGTTCGTATCGAAGAGATTAAATGGATATTAATGTACATACGCGATTAAAACAGGTACGACTGTTCGTATAACTTCGTGTTTGTGTATATTGCTTAGAACGATTTTTTCTGATTGATTTTACTGATTCCAGAGTCGGTTCAATGCCGTAATTGGTCCGTTATTTCTTTCTGTTTCTCTCGTTTCAGTAAGCAAGGGTCGGCCTGTTTTTTTTTTTATCGGTACTCGTACTAATGAGACGTAGCGTCTATTCAACGATTCTCTCTAATTATTTTGCTGCATCGCTCGAATACCATTACGTTACTGTTTCTCTTCCCGTTTTCTCACCGTACAATATCGATAGCGATTCTGTCCATTTTCTCCTCGAGTCATGTTGTTCGATTCTTCTCGAATTTCGCGCGCTGCCTGCAAATTCCGGTAGAAATCGAAGCATTTGATCGGTCAAGATCATCAAAATTGTAGTAGCACTAAATCACTTTTCTAAAACTGTTCTAAACTACTCGCTTATCTGATCGTAAATCTCTATCGATTAACTAATTAATAAGATTCGCAGATCATAGAAGCTCGAGTTAAGTAGTTTCATTGCCTTTGGAGAGGGGGTGGTGAAACGACACGAAGAAGAAGAAGAAGAAGAAAAAGAAACGAGGCCGAGTCACAAAGAAAGAAAGTTGTGCTCGCGTTAACCTAATCACCAGGACTCGTGCAACTGGCTTGTTCGTGCAGCGTTGCATTTTCCACGGACCATTGGCTTCGTTCTGATTGCATGCTGGCCACAGAAAACGTTCGAAGTCGCTAGCGATCGTAATAACGTTTGCGTTTGGTTGTTCCTCCCTTGTTTTATTCTCTTTTTTATCTTTTAGTTAACTTTGATAAAGTTCAAGGGGTATTTTATGTTTTTTAGCGAATAGTTACCGAGTTAGAATAGCTTTTTCTGTTAACAGAAACAACCACAAAACCCTAGACGATGTTGATTTCGATGAATTGATCTAGCTTCTTTTGCAGTAAATCTTGTGATAAGATGGCAATAAAAATATGTATCTGTTTTGTGAAATGGTTGATAAAGAAAAATCTCTTTACATTTTATTCATGGCTTAATGTAAAATAAAATACTGCATTATATTGAAATTGACTTATAAATTGATAGATTAAAATCGTACATCATTTAAATACCATATATAAAGCAGTCGCAAGGAGAAATGAAACTGAAATGATAATAATTAAAAACGTCTAATCATCACGTGCATAAGATAAACGTTAGATTAATTTGAAATTAAGTAGAGGCGTCACGTTATGTCAATTTTGTACGTACACCTGCTTTAATCTTATTTATTTTCCGTCTTTCATACTTTTTTATATATTATGTTTCATGGTGTTATTTTGATGCAATTTAGCCCATCTATCGTATTTGGATGCATTTCAATGTATTGCGATATTGTAAGTTCAAAACCTGCTTGTACACAGGCTTTTACTCCCACTCTATTCGTTTATAAGTCTCTGAAGCAATACGTAGACGGAGCTATATAACAAACAGGTCGTTCTTTTCCGCGTCCGTTACAAACTCCATCAGAAACTTGCTCGCAGTTTGATCCCGCAGTCGAGCATGCAAATAGAAAAAGCATCGCTTTGCCTAGAAATCGAAAGGTTTTGCAACGTCAGACGAACGAAAATTCGCCTGTAACAAGGGGAATAAGATAAATATCAAGCGATGTGATCGCGAAGAAGAGGAAAGACGTAAAACGAAAGTGAGCAAAACAGACGATGAGGCGGAAAGGTTCGGTTTCGAGCGCTCTTTTGCTTCGACGGAAATATTTGAAGTGAGAGACCTGTGTAAACCTATCTAGATTCTCGTATTGCTGGTCGTATGTATCTGCGTGCCCTTTCGCTCGCGATCAGTCCTCTTTTTGCATGGTATTTCTGTCGCGATTCCAGTGAAAAATAAGTTGCACAGCGTAGATACGCTTGCGTTCTATTTAGTTTACAATTATAACGAGTCAATTTCATTTCTATTAACTTGATTGTATAGCTGGAACTGATAATGTAATTTTAATTGCCTCTTTGATCATAATGTCTATATCTTACTTTGGTTCTTGTTTCTCTGCACCAGGCGTTAGAAAAAAGCTGATTGAAGAACGGGCAGTCTTTTAGCGTTTGTCAAATTGTGGGAAAAGGTTTAGGCAACGAGTCAACCATTTTGTTTGATGTAATAAGTATCTACAGGCACACAGCTTATATACTACAGAACAAAATTTAAGTATGTAAATCTGATTAGATATACGAGCTGGATAACTTTGAGACCTTTATAGCGTTCAGCACGGTAATAGCTTGGCAGGTTGTTAGGTTGATAGCTGAGATTGAAACGACCTATGATTTTCAAGTTACAATTATATGAATATGTATTATATATAAATTAAAATTTGTTTAAAGCTACTATTTTATTATAGTTTTAAACTTGTAGGCATTCTCTCTATCGTGTAATACCGTGCAACTTGTCATAAAAAATATTTTACTGATTTATCTTCTTTGTATATTTGCCGTTTAGAAAGAAAGCACCTGATAACGGTAATGTGAGCACTGTTCACGAGTAAACGAAATTACAGACGAATAAACGGAAATATAGAGTGTTCTGTTATACATGTTCTCGTGTAATCCCTTCCAGGATGCTTGCCTCTGTTGCTTGTATCTTAATCATAACTCCTGACTGCACATAGAAGAATATGCCAAATAGTCCCAGACTACATATTTAGATTACGGACGGTGCTGGTTTTACGCTCGATATTCCGAATATGAAATCCTCGCTTTATTCAAAAGTTCTCCGTGCTTGTGAAAAAACTAGGCCATTTATGTTCTTCTTGAATTATAGCTGCCCGAAACGTTCTCTTATACCTGTTGATATCTTTTTAAGAGGAAACTTCTTAACCTTAATTTGTTAAAAATGCTGTTCCTTTTGTGTACTATATTTTAGATGCGAGTGAAAGGAATTAATTGTTTCCTTTTGTAAAATATAGAACAGATATTTGTTAACTTTGAAAAAATGTTTTATTGGATTAATTAAGAAATAAAGAGTTTCGTCGATGTTTAAATAACCTAAAATTATTCCTGTATATTCGTCAATTTTTTGGATAATTGATTTACGCTTACACTGACTTGAAACTTCTTTCTAGGCAAAAATATTCAGGCACTATATGTACAGAGATGCAAGTACGCGCATGTACGCGAATTGGCCGTTTTCTCCTCCGACGCAGCTAATTTGTAAGCGTGTAACGAACATACGTCAACCCGACTCGTTATAACTAACAAGGGATAACGACACCAGGTCACATTTCGTTCCGAGCAGTGCTTTTTCAGGGGTAAACGCTCGCACATATACTATTACAACTGTGAATGTGGAAAAGTGAAATGGATTCATGCACCTCTGTCATCCAGTATTACCGTTTTTTGCTTATATCGGATGTCAATAGTTTGTTTCTAGATTTTGTAAGATATTTATATTTAGGAGACAAAGTTTGCTTGTACTCGAGTCTTGATTATTCACTTATGCTTATAAAAATATAACGTATATGTCGTAAATAATAACAACATAAGCAAGATGTAAGTGTTACACTCGAGTTGCTCTATGTGAAAATTTACTTTTTAGTGATATTAAAAATGAAAACTTTTGCATGTATATATAAGTTTTAATTGATATACGTTCGTCATTTTACATTTTCTCTTGTTTACTGCGTCACTTACGATCCCATCTATATAAATTCCGAGATCTTTTTATATTATGTACCTTTAATTCTACCGTACCATTTTAATGATAATTAATCGATATTAATTATAAATGTAGATTAGGCAAGGTAGTTTGAACGCTGTATACAGTACACATTATAAAAATCAATTCTAAAAGAAATATTAAGTTGTAGGAAAGCATGTTGAGAATAGGTTGCAAGTATTTCCATTTTATCTTTTTTTAATTTTTTAGAAATAAATCTCGCACGAGTAATTTGAATTCATTCTTTTAAAGACTTTTTCTCGTAGAAATACGCATATGTATTTTGTATTGAAAGTTTTACATGTCAAAAATAAACAACGAAAACAAATTGAATACACCGAATATAAATTCAAGCAGAACTATAATTTACGTCACCTAATCGTAATCGTTTTAATGAGTGAATTTTTGAAACGGTATTTACGCCTAACTTTCTTTCCTTACTTCATTTCATAGTAGCCGGTGGCACAGTTTGATCGTTTAATTCTAGGACATTTCGTAGGTCTTTCATGCTTGTCACTCAACGCATATTAAAAAGACAGCTCTTTTTACAGCTTGCTACGAATAGTGAAAAGCGTGACGCTATGAATGACAAAAAAGGGGGGAAAATGGAAAAGAGCGAATGAATTTTTAAAATCCGTATTTTACGCGAGCTTCGAATTGAACATTCCGTTTCATACGCGTGGTGACACATTTTTAATGAGAGAAATGTATAAAATGTAACCTGTGCGCGACATATACCCTGTATGAAGTTTTAGAACAATGATATTTGATTTTTCGTTTTGTCTTTTTTTTCCTTTGTTAGACCATTCATTTCGATGGTAGGTACTCTGTGTACACTATAGTGTTTGATATACGAAAAATCTTTCCCCTTGGATCGTATTCCCGTCTCAAAATAAATATCGACGTACTCGTTTCGATTAAATAGGATGGACTTTGCGATATTAGCGAAAAGGGGGATCAATTTCACGAAAAAAAAAGAACAACATATGAAATCCAATTTTTTTCGCGAATATCCGCCAACGTACAGAAAGATTCGCAAAGCAACGATCAAACTTTACTTTAGTTTAATCGAAAATATTTCCTAGTTTTTAAAAATATAAATCGTTTTAATTATAAACTGACTTCGCAGAAAGGTACGACTATATGTTTTTTTTAAGCCTCGTGAATGTTTGTACGCGCAAATATTATAAAACTATGTATAATATTACAGTATTTCTATCGAATAATTCATAGAGTATTTTAAGTATTTTAAAAGCAACCAGTTCATATGTATTCATATCTCTAGAAATACACAGCATATTTTTCTCTAGTTATTCGTTTACGGAAGATACGCGAACAGGACAAATGAAATCTGGAACTAAAAGACTGACCAACAGTTTTTCAAATATACGCTATTGTTTATTGGTCACGTTTTGTATCGATATATGTACTTTTATTTTTACACAACCATATTGTTTACGCGTGCAAATGGTGTCTCGTGCATTGGATAAACTTATATTCTGTTGCACTAACGTTCGCGTTAATATAGAATGCCGTGTTCTCGATTCAACTAATAACAATCATCAAACAAACTAATTCCGTGTTTTATTTCTAACTTATATTTAATTTACCTCCTTTACAGGGCAAAACCACACATTGTCTCGTTAGAAAAATTATTTTTTCAAGTCACGCGAGTTTTAAATTCAATTTTCGCGTAAAAAGCAGTTACCATCGTTTCCTAAACTCTCTGGAGAATATTTCATCTGAAAGAAACAATGTTTTGGTCGTGCGATACGTAACAGCGTATCGAGCGATGCAGAAATCAGTGACACAGAGTGGTCATCCAACAGGCAGTAGCATAATAACGCGTGCCAGCGAGTGCAGCACATTCAGCATTATCTGGTTGCTAGTAACAAAATACCTTTCGCCCATTTCTGTGGGAACCCGTGCTGATGTTACGTACTTACGTATACCCGTGTAGGGACACGATCGTATAATCTCGCGATCCAACCCTTTATGTGGGCCGTGTAACCTACCTTGGATATGTTTGACGTAAACACGTATGCAACCGTGCGTCGCGAGTCTTCGTCGTATTCTTCTACCTCTTTTCATCCCAACTCTCTCTTTGTTCCTTCTTTTTTCTCGCTTTGTTTCCCTCAACACGTTGGATTTCCGTGGAACTTGTATTTTGTTTTCTTTTTTCCCGCATGTTGTTCTGCATCGTTTTCAAACGGCTGGTGCTTCCGGTGCAGTAGATGGTGGATCCATTGAAATTACTTTCAACGTTCAAACGTACTTCAGTTTCACGGATAGAGGTTTCCCTATGACTGTCGTACGCAGTTTATATTTGAATTTTACAACTGTTTGCGTACCGAAGGTCGCGCTCTGCTTTACAGTAAGAACCTAACCCTACATCTATTCCTAATCAGGCCGATTCCGACAGAAATACTTCTAGTTGAATGAATCGATTCATAAATATGTATACAGGTGTTGAAAATTTGTGAAGATTGAAGTTACAAGAATAAAGGTTGATCAACAGATGAAAATTATTTACCAGCATGATTACGATTGCAATTGATTACAATTGATTACGAGTACAATATATTGGCAGTCTTCATTAGTATAAAATAATGCGACAAAAATTTTGAAAAATTTTATTTCTTTTACCTACATAGTGATGCAAATTAAATTTGTAAATTGCCTTCGTGTGATTTTGAATCAGAATTATCGAAATAAAACTTTCACATTTTAGTATATGGCATATATCGAGCATATACCTAAATAATAAAACAGGTAAACAAAGGTAACTCTGTTTTCCTCTAATAAAACTTTTATCCTCAACCAACCTGTGCTCTCTTAAGTCTTCTTAAATTCTGATCACGCGCTGTTCACCCTTCAGAAAATTCACTTTCGTACACACAGTCACGCTCGTAGTCGTCAGATCTTCCTACAAACGCAACCTGTGGTAAAATTCTCATTTTAGAACAATATTCATATCTGTTTCACTCCTTTCGTTATCAGTTATAAATATACCTAACTTTTCTTCTTTCTTTACGGAAGCGAATGACCAAATCCTTCTCGCCTCATTTCACAAGCAGTAAATTATATTTTATTTTGAAAAAGATGTCGATGAGAAAATATGATTGATTTGGTATGGATTGATCCGTACATTCGACACTCTCTCCAACAAACGTGAATTTTAACACTTTGACTGCCACGCCGAAATCACATGTTTCGCTCAGGACGCCACGAGAGTATTTTTATTATTCAAAGCATATTGTTACTACCGTTCACGGAGAGACGCGATCGCGAGGAAACGCGTCAGCGAGAGGCGTAAATTCTCGCTACGATTTTGATAGTCGACGCTACGAACCAGTCGTTCCCCTGTTTCGATTAGGATAACAGAGGTAGTTCAAATGATTGTAACACTGTAATATAAGCTTCTATTTTTAACAATATTTAAAATTATAAATAACGCGTTACAAAAGATTTAACGATGATGCAACTAGTTTATTATTATAATTCGACTCGATTTTATAATATTTCTCGAGTATAGTATTCGTTTGACTAAGCGACCTTGATTTTATTTCTCTGAACCTCTCGATACATTCGGTTTGAATCCTCGTATGATACTGACTGCCCTTCGATTTTTTCCTTTGTCTTCTCTTGGAGACGACCCCCACCACGCTCGGGTCTCGCAACTGTTCGCGCCTATGATCACGTATGCCACCTTTTTTGTGTAGGTAAAATAACGGACCGAAGGCGAATCGATGTTTTTTTAGAACTCGCTGTTTGACGACAACTATGCGCTTATCGCTACATTGTGTACATCTCGCCGGTCATGTAAGACGATCTGTCTGCGACACTGCAGTACCAAGAGAGACGATTAGGAACACGGCCTATAGTAAGCCTCGGGGCATAACACATGTAATGGCAAAATAATAATAAATTGATTATGTAAGACAACATTCTTCCACAAATAGACCGTTTATCTTATTGGTGGTCACGGGTGACCACCGTGGCGCCTTGGTAACAGTTGATAGCGACATATTATAACAAGTCTTCGTTTATTTCAACAAACTATTCGCATTCGTTATTTCGTTGTAAGCAAAACGTCCAAAATATATTGTTGAAACGCGTAGAAGATATTAGTAAACAGTATTTGCTTATTTTATATATAATAGTAAGGTATGTTCACACTTCTAACTTCAATTATACGATTATAAAGCAGCATTTACGATTATTTTCTAAGATGTGTTTATAATAATATTCGTAAATTACATCTCAAAGATATGGATGCAAACACAGTGCATCGTCAGATGCAAGATTTGTTCTCACTTTTTTTTTTTATTAATGTTCTAATAAAAATATTTAATTGTTCAATAGGGCACTTTATATTTCAAAGCATCTTCTATTTATCGATTATATTCAAAATGCCCTAACTGTCAATTTTCATTCGATTTTTACAATTGTAAGAAATTCAAGCGCTCCGGTCACTAATGGCCACCGTGACGTCACAGGAAAAGCCGTGGCCAGTCATATATGACCAACGTGGCAGTCAAAGTGTTAATAGCATAAACGCTACGCGTCTTTACTCGAGCGCCACCGATCATTTGTCACTGCATATCCTAGCGAATAATGCAAAGCAATCTTTAATTTCGAATGTATCAGAGTTGTTGGCAGATGGTAGGTGATCTGTCAGTGTGTGCCTGCATCGAGCGGATTCTTGCAGCATCGCGCACACCTTTGGCGCCCATGGCGTAGTCTATAATTATTGGCAGGTCAGCGAAGCTGAAGTCCGTCCGCGGAAAGTTCGTTATACGACAGGCATGTCCTCCCCGTAGGCACTTCCCATGCACGCAAACATACGACGCCGTAGCTAGGAGAGACGAGCCTTCGTACGGACGTTAATTATTATCGACAGTTTCGCAAAACGAACTCTGTCTCTCGGTCGGCTGTCGCCCTATCGACCGTGTACACGCACCGACGAACGCTTTACGAGCTGGCACCGTCGCGATGGTTAATTGCATCCAGTCCTTCGTCCACGTGACGTTCGAACGTATCTACGATACGCGAGGTCGAAGGTATCGCAGCAATCGGTTCGAATCGCTCGTACAAGAAACATCGACTGAGTCAACATGCCGATTTTCATGAAACCAGACTTTCTGAATTATACCTTGGAATTAAGAAAGAATAAAAGTATATATATGTATTTATTTTCTATTTCGATTAACTACCTGCAATATTCGCGCGTTATTCTTATGTTCATTCACGGACAAAGAAACCTGTCAACCAGCCATTACGATCGATACGCGTAGCAAACGTGATTTTATAAACGCTTACGTGTTGTTAGCGATGGTTACTTTGTCGATGCTCAAATTTCTCTTTTGTATTTTTTAAAGTCTCACTGGCACCAAAGGGATAAAAATCCAGAGGATAGGGAAGGACGAGTTTTTCGCAAATGTCTACATTTGCCATATTGTCTACACACATTCTCTAAACGTCGTGATTTTCAGCAATGTGGTAACGATGGTGAAGGAGTCGCGCGTGTTTGTGGCTCGTTTTCATTCTTAACCCTCCTAAAAGTTTACCAAGCAACGTTTACATTAGCGTGACCAATTCTGGCAACCGGTTGATTGCTGGAATCAGAGAAAGCCTTCCATCGTTACGGTTTTCGAGGAAAACAAAGGAAAGTGGCGTGCGATTCGCCAAAAGGTCGAACGTTTCGACGAAATTAAAAGATGGAGGACGTTCGATATAATGAATACACCGGGTCGTTTTTTTCCTCCCGTTCGTTCAACATCGCGGACGATGGGAGCAATCTCTTCGAGAAGAAACACCGAACAAATTCTATGTTACGTACGAGGCTGGAGTTTCGATCGGCGAAGTTCGATTGGAGTCCATCCTGGAAACCGTGTATTACCTCCGATCCACTTACGATAATTACTGAAATTGAATTTTCGAGTTTCCCCCGGTTCGTTGCTGCACTGGATAGAAAATTATCGCGAAGCTACCTGTAATACATACGATATCGAACACCTCGTGCTCTTTTGACTTTATGTATAACGCATAGTAGATTGAATAGTTTCCAGGAGATTTGGATAAGGAAACTGGGATGAGCCGTGGTTTTTAAAAAATCGTGCGATTCTTAACTACACGATTTGTTTTATGAATTAAAATGTTATAGATTTAGAAGTCCAAATGTACAATATTATTTTGAGTTGTCTCTACTGGATTACGACGAGTCTATCGATCGAGTCAAGCCTACGTTTCTTGTAATTTATGCAAACTTCCCGCTTCGTTTTATAGGCTTCTTAGCTGTGTGCCACGCTCGATGAATTCGATTAGTTCTTAGTTTGTTAATTTATGAAAAATTTTTGTAGAAAAAGGAAACAAGTGAGTTCTGGAGTTAACAAGTTCCGACGAGTTCGAACATTTCATCGGGCCAACTCCGATTCAAGTTTCGGTCTTACTTAATCCTATAAATTCTATTCTCACACCGAAGAAGTTAATTCGCGAAGGCTACAAATAAATGAGAATGTGTAACCGTGGATAAAAGTTTGTTGATCAGCTTACTAAATTTGTATGGGATTTTATAATCATTCTTCTACGCGATTTTCATTATTGTTTTAGAACTGTGATTTGACCTGATTGTCAGAGCTACCCTATATATAAAACATTTGTTTCTAGAGATATAGATAAACATATCTCTTTTATGTATTTATGTATGACTATGAACGCGATTATAATTTCCTTCTTATTGTTCGTATCGTTGAGTACGATTGACGTGAATTATCAGTCCATAGAAATCCGAATCGATATGGTAACATATGACGACCGTATGTATGTATATGGATATTATTCTTGAACTGGAAATGGGAACGTTTAGTTATTCAAAAAACTATGTCATCACGGCAAACAATAATGCATTAACATGTATCACGCTCGACAAAGACGTACGTGAAAAATGTTATACTTTCAATTTATCTTCTTACGTATTCTTAGCGTTAGATATATTTTTTATATAGATTCACCTAAAGATTATTTTGAATAGAAGCTGTTAAAAATCAGAATAGTTTGCGAACATGAGGACTACTTTATGCAAGAGGGAAAATATCCCGTTAAAACTGAAAAGATGTGTTGCAAAATGCGTCAGACAGTACACATCTATCATGATTAAAACTTGATGCGTATCCTCAACATCGATTCGCATCGTATAACACGGAGAGGACACACGTAACGGAGCGGTTAAGAATACAACCACCAATAGCAGATATCTATCCCTTAATCCACTTAAGCCGCTTAATTCACGTCACATCAACGTGAAATATTTACGATCCACTAACACAAGGAACTACGTTCAGGTACTGGTTCCGTGTAGGTGAACGTAGGCAGCCTCTCAGGTAGAGAAGAGGGGTAAAGGAAGCCTTAGCCAAGAGTTGTTAACTCTGTCGAAGCGATATAACGAACACATGTTCCAACGCGAGGCTACATAATCCGCAACAAGCTATAGAAGACGTACACGCTACCGATCGAGGCCATCAGTGTGTTCTTGCACACGTGTAAGTACTAACCACCCTTTCCGATGCTCCCTTTCTGTCTCCCTTCCCCTGTCGCTATCGACTTTGTATTGTCCCTTTTCTCGCGCTTTCCTAGTCGTATAAAGTCCCAGCTTTTTCACTGTATAATTCTATAATTGAACGTTAGTCATGTATATTGGATGCGATCTGAGAAGAACGATAAAACCGAGATTCGTGACATAATCTTTTTAATTAAATTTCGTTCTTGAGAATTTTCGTGTCGGCAGGATAGAGTTAGTAAAAAGTTAAAAGTTAGCTAAAGCTAAAGAGCTAAAAGTTCTACTACTATAGCATACTTTCGATATATCTACTATTCGCATATTCTTGCCTAGCACACTACAGAAATTGAAGTATTAATGCACTGTTCTTTATATTGTTTGAACGATCAGTTTCTCATGGTCATGAAACGCGACGCTTGTTAACAAAACGCGGGTGGTCGCCACATAACTCGGAAGAAAAGAAATGCACTTCCATTGAAGCGTGCACAGAGGAAAGTGCACACGCACGAATAGAGGCGGTTCGCACGTGACACGCAGCTCAGAGCGGGTTACACGCAACGCACGAACAATTTCGCGTACGAAGGGCAGCTATCCCAAGAATTGACTTCGAATTGGCCCTAATAGCCGGTACTCGTTAACCAAATTGTTTGTACTTCGTGATTCCATTGCTAAACAACTCTGTAGCCCACTCCTCCACTTTGACGCGCTCTCGTGTCGCCTAATTATCTCCTTCGAGGTGTCCTTTCACTGACGTAAATGCGGTGGAAAGAACGCGAATTGTGATCAAAGCGCTTCGTATTATAGGGGAACAAAGTGAGCGATTTTTTAAGAAATATGTATACGGAGAACGGAGCAAAGCTGCGACAAGATTTTTTACGCGGGCAGTAAAAGTAATTTTGAATGTTTTGAAAACGAATTCCCAGACGAATTAAACAGATCCGAATAAGATAGGAAATTATTCGGCAGTAGGTACGGGACAGACTACTTATCGTTAGACCTTGAGTTTTTATGAGTAGCTGCTAAAGAAATTTAAAGTTACATATCGTTCCTTTTCACTGGAATCTATAAACACGGAGAATATTAAACGAATACGAACTACGCGATACACAATTCCCTGCCTTCTATAATTTATCGAGCGAATCGTGAGATATTTAATACGAGCGCTTCCGCATCGCGTGAACAGAGTTTATAGGGTGAATTTGCTCTCGCTTTATTCTATCGCGTGTCTCTGTTCCCTTTCCATCGCGATGATATTTCATCTATGGCGCGAGGAACGATATTTTTCGACATTTACTTTATCATCGGCCGCATAAAGATTTTTCTCGCGTGATTTTGAATGCGCCACTGGATGAGAGTGGTTCAGGCTTTTGTAGCTGCCGGTATCCGCTTTCAACTGGGCCGCTTTTACAACGAGCTATCAATAGGCACGACTTTTTAATACGTCGGCCCATCGATTCTTTTTTTCTTCCTTTTTTTTTTCGACGGTCGAACAAAGCCCCGTTAGGAAGGGTGTAACACGTAGAGTCTCTAGCCGCGAATCTCGGTCGAATTGTGCGTAGAATAAAATTCCAGCCTGACAACCTGCTCGATTCCATCCGATGTTCGATCGAACGCGTTAATTTCTTTTGCTCCAAGATATCGTTTCAAGATTATTTTATATGACTGAGAATAAACTTCGAGCTAAAATTGCTACTGTCGATAATGTTACTACTAAACATCCACGATATCGAAATATCATTGTAAATTCGATATATCGATAATATTGTTAAAATGCTCAATATATAGAATGCGTATCTGTTTGTTTGTTTGTCAAAGCTTTTATACATTAGGTTGTCCGAAAAGTTTCTTTCGTTTCATAAGGTGATAATAGATGGACAATAATTTTTGTTTTATATTGTTTTATTGAATTAGGTATGATCCATTTCGTTCTGTTTCTATTATTATGTTTGTGCATAATTCAATAAACTAATATAAAACAAAAGACATTGCGTGTCAATTATTTCCTTATAAAACGAAAAAAACTTTTCGGACAACCTAATACTATGGTTGAAAGTGGAATGAAATCGGTACATTCTTGGAATAATAAATTTACACTGAAGGGGGTAAATTCCTTCTGTTGCGGTCTGTATCCCAACGAAGTGTCGATTAAGTTCTTCGAAAATTTCACCGCGTATATTATCGTGTTTGAAAATTTGAATCACTTGAACCGAGGCGTAAAACACCCCAACTCCATGGCAGTAGCGACAAATATTTTCCCTCTAGTTCGGCGAGTTAAACTGGTTTCCACCATGCCACGGCTGGTCCGCAACGATCTACACGAAAATCTGTGTTCCCGTTGTTCCCATTTTCGTCATCGTGATCCCGCGCGTCAGTTGTTTCCATTGGCTTGGACGAAAGTGGGTCAAAGTGGAAGTAGCGTGGCAGGCAGTGCTCTGGTCGCCGGGACAACGGTTAGACAAGATTTCTACGTAGGCTCACTGAAGCATTTCTTCAACAAAGAACTTTCTTTCACACGCGGTTGTACACAGAAAACACTGATACGAAAATTAATGGCGCCTATTTCACGTCTATTTGAGGACAAATAAAAGAAAAATGTTTGGTAGTTATTCGAATGACATATCGATATCAAAGTTTCAATTAATATCCGTAATCCGTAAAACGAATACTATTTACGCGAAGAACAACATTCTATAGAATACTATTATCGAAACAAACGGACGAATCGTAATATTCGATTGTATAATTGAAAAATAAATTCCTTGCATTAAAAAAAAAAAATTATTTAAGTAACAACAATGAGAAAATATTTTTCCTGTCGCCGTAATTAAAAGAAGATAATTAGATAGGCCGTTTAAGGTTAGGACACCCCGTATATAGATACACCGTGACCACTTATATGGAACATGGACGATGACATGGCGCGGTCACAGTAGTCACTCCATCGTGCATGCATGAGACACGATATGAATTGCAAATGGCGTGGCCCGTTGGTGGGGAAACTGGCGGTACGTAATATCGACGATGCTCGTGGAATTGCTGTCTGAACGAATAGTTTGTTGGACCGTGTCCGCAGCACTTGGTCCCCCTTAAATTCAATGAAATAACTTGCGATATATCACGCGGCAAATTATCGAGACCCGCAGGAAAATTACAACGCGGTTGCTATCGCGCGTGTTCTAGTTAGCGTTCGCGAAGCGCGTACACTTGTTTAAATTATGCTAATTGAATATTTGTCCTACGAAATGCACTTGGAGCGCGATAGAGTAGCGGCATGTTGAGGTAATTACTCGCGTTCTTTATGGACGTAGTCTGTCACGTGCGTATCTGCGACCACGCGCGCGCGCTGATAGAATGGGTTACATGTTTTCTGATTTCTCCGTAAATTAATTTGGTATAACTGTATGGGAATCGGTTAGGAATTAACTCGTTATTCGTTACCCGTTATGCAGGTAAAACATTTTGTATAATTTTGCCTCGAAGGATATGGAATTCAACGAGACGAGCTTTTATACACCTAGTAAAACTTACACTGTCCCTTCGTCAGTGACGCTTTAACTAAGTAATGCCTTTGTCTATTTAGTTAGGTTTCGACTGGCACAGTCAATGATCTCGTTCAACGGGAATCGATCAATTCGATTCAATAAACTTTCAACTCGTTAAACCTTGTGATCAAAAAAGCTTCCTCCTTACGTGACTCGCTATCGTTTCAATGCTGGTCTTCTACATAAATGTGCGATAGAAATAGTTAGATAGCGCTGGTGCGCACGCTATGCTAAATATCGGTCAAAGTACTATCTTCGTCTTGACACTTGCATGCATCAACGTGCAAGTGTCGTAGTATTTTATTAACATTGGAGCGTTATCTCGGTTCGATTGTGTAATTTGCACGATGTTGAATGGTCATCAATCTTGAACGTATAAATAAATTAATTAATCTCGATTACTCTTACGAAGTCAAACTAAGGTGCGTGCTTCTTCTCTCCCTTATAAAAACATTCGTCCGCTCCGGAAATATGTATATTCATTGAGAAGTGATCTAAAATACAAGGCTACAGTGCATTTCGTTGCAATACGATAATTCAAATGTTACACGAATCTCGCAAACTAAACTCTTCGAACGCTGTCTCAATCGCTTCCCATAAAGTAACTTCATTTTACCGTTCAACAATTCATGCGGCATTCATCTCGCCTTTCATTGACCTCACAACGAATCTGTCCAACCGTACCATCCGAACCGATTCGATGCCATTCAGCTTCAAAGTTCGATCGAACGTGCACAAAAGCTCGCTGGATCGATATATATTCGAAACGACGAAAATCAATAGTCTTAATCCAGACGTATACCATCCCAAGTCACAATGAACAAATGGCAGATCTCTAAACCAAGCCTTAGTGGGCAGGGGGAGGGGGAAATCGTGGAAATTCTTATATTCTATATAATATCGGCGAGGCGGCGCGGCGCGTGGTCCGTTGAATCGGTTTCTCAACAAGTAGTACGCTCTGTGCCGAGCAGAAATATCTGAACCGATCCAAGTTGCCTTAGCATTTCGTTGGTTGGTTCGTTTCCTTCCTGCATCTCGTCTTGCATTTATCCCCCCGTTCTCATTCCGGAATCTATTTCCGTTGAGTTTTACTGGCCAGTGGTTGGAGAAAACCTTAAGAAGGGTCCAGCGAGGCTAAGAAGAGAGTATAGTTGGCTAAGAAGAGAGTGCAGGGCTGGGAGAGGAAGAGAAAAGAAAGCGAACGGGGTTCCACCCGTTGTACCCGGTCTCTCTGAAACGAAACCCAGAATTTACGAGCGCCATCCGAATGTCCGTTGAAAAGAAACGCGCTCGGCTCGTTTATTGTATATCCCAGGACTAATTTTCCAGTAGAATGCCAGATATTCGCGGTCGACGCCAGCCTTTATAGTCCCGAGCATTGCCAAATGCGTCGTGAGGACCGCCAGAATCGAATGCCGTTCAACGAGTTCAGATTTAGGTACAAAGGCAGACGCTTTTCGAACTTGCGACTCTTGATTTCACCTCGGCTAACCTGCCGCCTCTATGAGTTACTCCTTCGTCGTTTAAGAGGCTGCGTTCGAGTTTGTTTTGTTTAACAGACCGAACTAGGTGGACTTTTCAATAATATAGTTAAAATATTTATTCGATGATGCCGCGATCATGATTGGATCGAGCGATACTATGTACGCCTTTTCTGTTAATTTAAACAAAGCTTTGAGTCCAATGAAATAAAAATGAAAATAAACAAGTGAAATGTATCTAGATCGGTTACACTGCGAGAATTAAAACTGTATGTGGTAAAAATATATATTGTTAATTGATATCTTCTGCAAAAAATATTGCTATAACTCCAATAGTTTTACATCGGATAATTTCATTTCGAAAATATCTCATGTAATTCCGCAGGTCCTAATATATGTTGTATTCAGAATTGTAATTTTTATTAATTCAAATTGTGAATCGTGCGTTGGTGAAAATTTTAGAGAAAAAATTAAAGCTATACACACGTTAGAAACGTGAAACGATGCATAATACATGAAATTCGTGATAGAATGCACTCTCTATGTTTAGAATCAATTATATCAGCGAATGCCAATTGTATTGTTGTTTATTTTTAGATACATTCGATCACTCTATTTTGCATTGTTCAAATACGCCCGGAAAAATATACATATATGTATAAATTTGCAAACACGTTTCTCGTGAAAATATTGATTTTCTTCGTGTTTGATTAGAAGTTGACGATGGAAGACGAAACGAAGGACAACTGGATAGTACATATTGATTTAACCATTTGTACGAAGGTTCTTAATATCTAGCTAATCGATAACTGTAATATAGTAGTGTGCCATGTCAAAAATAACCTGGTTACTAAATAGGTCATTTTTTTAATTGCAAATGACGTCACGAGTGACCTTTCCTTCCACGGTCTTCATATGTATTTCATATAAAGTACGTATCTCACACTTTAAATCCAAATGTTTATTTTCAACCTCGTATTTTATATCTTTATAACAAAGAGAAAAAGTGAAGAATGTGGACTAGGAAGGCAGAAATAACGAAGTAACATAGTTAAAAATTAGAACTTGCATATTATACATCTCTGAATTTTTGATATAAGTAATTTATATTCTTCTTTTTTTCGTGCAGTTGATAATCGACATTGACATAACTTATCACTAAATTATATTCGTTTCGATTATATTGATTTTCGTGCAGCAAAGTTTGCGCAGGATGGTGGTACCGAAAGCTATAGAGCTCGAGGAACAAGTGTTGACCATGATGCAAACGATGGTCAGTCGGACAGGCAGGGGATCTTGTTACGAAGATTTATCATTGGTGGCCGCGCGTTTGCATCGAAGTTCGTGTAAGCGATAATTACGATTAGGAAAGGAACATAGGCTGTTCGTCCCGTAAAATAAATCATTTCTATTCGTAAGTGGTATCGATCGTAAGCCACCCTTTACTATCGACCGAACCTTCTATCAAACCTTTGGTGAAACTGACATAATTACCAAGGAATACACGATCAGTGCGGATGAAGATGTCCAGGGAGAATTATGAGTGGCACTGCCTGCACGCAGATGATCGTTTCAATTTACATTTTCGCGGAACAGTCGGGCACGTGTCTGCTATGCCGCTCTGCTCGTATATCTTGCTTCTTCCGTTAACATTCGAGGGCTGCCCTAACGTGGCCATGCAACGAACCACCGGTGCGGTGCGCTAGTGTCGTCGTCTACGTTGCACCCCTCGATTCGAGATGCGGCGCCGGAAGAATGGAAAAATTATTGCCTTTCCGATAGCCCGATAACACGGCGAAGGTTATTACTGCGACAGAAAAGGCCGGAATGAATGGAGTTGAGTTCTACGAGCTTTGGCCAGCTAAATGGTCGATAGTCGGGCCGAATATGTGCGGGTGTATTGCGTCTGCTCTTGTGTAAGCTCGGCTACGTGTAATGCATGCCCGAAACGGAAGGCATACTTCTGTAATTGGGGCATGCTCGGCTGTTGGTTAAATTATACAACGGCTAGTAGTATACTTTCTGTAGCACAAATCCGTGTCCCTTCTACGAGAAAATTGCACGCTCGTAGCTGTACGCTGACCCACCCGATATTAAAGCTAAATGAACGAAGCTTGTCAAGCATCTTTATCGCTACTCTGTGTAAACGGTACATTCTTAGTAACGCGGATTACAAGATGGATATTGGACGTCGTGTTCCCTTACTTACGTGATGTTCCTCCGCTCTTTCGATCGTTCGTATTTTTAAACGTTAAACGTTTAAACGCAGTCGCTTTAACGTTTAAAAAATTCTTTATCCTCGTTCCTCGTAACCATCTTTATAACCATCGGTTAGACATCTTTGAACTAATTCGATCGGTCAATTGAATTTTATCATTCTACGTAATATTCTAATAAAATTCGCTTATTTGCTTAATATAAATTCGAATTGTTGATTGTCTTGTCATTAGATTTATTAATTTCACTACACGTATATATTTTGTATTTATAATTTATTAGCTCGGTATACAATCCGACTTATACTCGTAAATATATGTACGTTATTTAGATGATTTAAACATCGGCTCTGTATGCCGGTACTAAGTTCTATATAAACATTTCACGTAACACAATTAATTTCAGTAAAAGTGATTGGTTATAATATTTGATTTAACAAGTGTTGCTGACCGCTGGATCTCGAATAACGTATATACATACAATATCGAGTTTAAATGGATAATATTGATTAATTTAGTTGGACGATTATATTTTGAATTCGCTTTGGTACCTTTTTGAGATCACACACAATCGATAACATCGTTAATATTTTTCAGCACTGACATGTAACTAATCGTGCATAAGCCTCTTTAGCAATGAATATTTAATGAATTTTTATCTGTATATAAACGATTCACGAACGAGCATAGGTAAGCCAAAAACGAAACGCTGAGTTCATAAGACGTAAAAAGGGGAAACAAGTAGTCTCTTACGACTTAAATTAGCCGTAAAATTGGACACCTTCAGGAAGACGAATCTTTGGTGTCTGGTTTCGGCCAGCCCCTTCGCCGAAATATATCACTTGACTCGCAAGGGTCGAACGAATTACGCACACGGCCCCGTAATGATAAAAATGAATTACCCTGACGAAATCGAATCGCCGGATCTTCGGTTACGTTTGACCGTAGAATTGTGTGTACCTGCGGCAGATGTGGCAGAAAGGGTAGCTTCCGCGGTGTAATACGGGCCAAGATATACCGATGTCGTAAATTAACCCATCGAGAAGGGATTTCGATTAATGTCTTACGCTCATGCATTGCATTCTGTTTTAGAGCTTCGTACGATAAAAAAATTATTCGTGACTACACTGTGGATGTATGTATATGCATTTATAGGAAATTAAAAGATGCGAAGACAAAGAACGCGCATAATATGAAAAAATAAACAGAATACCGTGTACCATGTGCAAATAATAGTAAAATTTTGTCCTTTTCTACTTCTCTCAAAAATAGGATTAAACGGATTAAAATAGGAAAAAAAAAACGCTGGGAACTAACATAATAACGGGAGATAAATGATTTTTTAACGCTATCTGGTTGACCGTCGAGCCGAGAACAACGTCAACGAGGAGTAAAAGGTATTTACCATCGAAAAGGGGGCGTTTGCAAGCAACGCACCATGCATCACATGGGGGAATCTTATCTCTGCTATAATATATGGGCGGATTGTGCTTCGTAGATTATCGCTGGAACCATACCATTTGACGTTATTATGCGTTTCTCTCTCTCTCTCTCATTCCCTCTCTCTTCCTTGATCTCTCCCTTTCGCTCTATCGATCTCTGTTTCTCTTTGCCAGAGATAAAACATCGAGAGTCCATCCTGGTACCAGGTCTCCATCATACGATAGCTGTAATATTTGGTCGCTATCGAAGATGCATAACGACAATCTTTAATGATAACTTATTTCACGCGTACTCTAAATAAATCGTAATTACTGTAAATTATTTCAAAATATCCCGTAGAAATATTTAAATTATCGGAAGGGGGAGATAAATCTATATTGCTTTGAAATGTCCGTAAATACGTTAAAGAATACATAGGAGTACAACGCTTCGATAGAAGTATATATCCAAAACTCGATGCAATACACATAATATCAAAGATCGGCAAACGGAATTTATGCTGGAGGTCACAGTCTCTCGAATCTTTCACGCATGATGGGACCGTTTGTAGTCCGTAAGTCAGAAGGAGATTTTGGCCCCTCGAACAGAGGCCAAAGATTCACACGTTCAACCGCAGACGTAGCGGCGTGAAAGATGACGCAGACGCTACTAGCAGCATGGTCCAAGGGGAAGAGGATACAACGGAAGGGTAGAGCAAGAGAAAAGGGAGGGCAAGGTAGATTGCTACGAAGTTAGCTGGTTAACTCGACGAAACAACAGTAGCAAGTTAGCGCGAGAAGTTGGCGTCAGTTGGCACCAGTGCGTCGTGAAGCTCCAAGAGGACTGGAGCAAAGGGGTAGGGGCAGACCTCGAAGCTGGGGGCTCTAACTATTTCATTGTTTCATAATTGAAGCATTTGCGGTCTCACCGTTATGCATATATCTATTAGAGAGGCTGAAGCGTGAAAACGCAGCACTGTCGACGCCGAAACTTGCTTCGTTATTGAAGTAAGACGGGGTCGTCTTAGGAACTTGAGTCGATTTCTGCGAAATCGATCGATATATTTTCCCTGTTCTTAACACTGTTCAAATTGCAGAAAATTATCACTAATTGCATATATATATATTCTATTCTTTAATACATATTTATAGCGATTAGAATATTTAGTATTTAAAAGTCATTTTGTGTCTATCATTATTCCACGGTGTTAGAAACACTTGAGAAAAGTAGTAGTGTCGTTTCTGGACTAAAGTTGTGATGATAACAAGACAGTGTGGCGCGTCGATGATGTCAGCGATCTGACGAACTTCATCAAACTATCTTCATGGATCGTTGTACATGTTGGCGTGTTTGGATTATCGCGTTTACCATTGTCCTATATTTTAGAACTTGCAAACTTCCGCTGTAAACATTCTAACGTGCTGGCTGCTCGTGGAACTTAAGTTCGTAAGTTCATTAAGCTTATAATGTATTCGATACCATGAACAAATCTAATCAATTTCACACTTCAAACTGCCAAATTATTATTCCGTACACGTTGATAAAATATGTTCACAGTGAATCAGCCAACTTTCGCTTAATTGGTCGGAACAAGTCAAAGTATTTTATCCAGATTTATTAAAAATGATATCTCGCGGAAACGCATTGGGCCACGGTTGGACGGGTCCAGAATACGGATACGATAATGAAGCAAATTTTTCCGTCTCGTTGCCGCCATACGATGCGCGGCGATAAAGTGGTCAACCAACGAATTAGTTTGTGACACGATCGGTCGATTTATGGAAATCGGTTTAACGTCGTCGGGCCGTTCGTATATTTCGTATTAACGTAATACCTATTCCCAGCAGCGTTTCCGACAGATTTGCATGCATTGTCCGACAATCAATTAAAATATTCCAGTATTTATGCTCCATCTGAACAGTTGTTACGAGGCGAAAGGGGGCACGCGTGTATTTCACTCAAAGAGTTTACGTATCCGAATAACATTGTTCCTGAACATTTCGCGGGACAAATTCGTTGGCACCACGTTAGACTTGTTATGGGATCGTGATACCGGGATAACCTTGATTAACTTATCCACTCACTTCCGAAAGTCGTTGTCATCCCCGTTGCTCTTTATCTCGAGATTGATGTCTGATGCCTCTGGCTATTTCCCATGGAATTATTAAAATAGAGATTGCGAATTCACTCTGTGGTACGCGAATAACATATGATTTTTACTCCTATTTCTGTTTTCCATATTAATTTTGCTTAATTTTGTTTTAATTATTGCTGTCTGTGTAAGAACAACGTGAGAATAACAATAACTGTGATTCTTTAACGTATGAACCGTTGAAAAAGAGTTGCACCGAAAGTCCTTTACTAATTAAAGTACGATAAATTAGGCAATAACGCAGAAGAGAAATCTAATTTTATACGTGTTCGGAATGCTTGTTGAATCATCGCATGTAACCAAACGAGTACTTTTAATTATTACATTGTAAAATTACAGTAATTATCAAAATAATCAGCACATGTAAATCCAACAAGTAGAATGATAAAATTAACCTAACAAGCAGCTGCGTACGCGTATATGTGTGTTTGTGTGTTTACGATGTTGCACAGAACACGCTTACAGCATTGCATGGGTATTGGTCGAGCATCGTGCCTGAGATACGTAATCACCGTTGTGCACCTGACTGGACTCGGTGGAATAATTTTGCGGCGAAGATCATCTCGGTAATATAGATCCGGGGAAGGCATGGTTGGCGAGCCAACCTGTTTCGCACGTTGGTTTCGCGACGCGAGGCATAAATAAAGGTTAAAGATTCAACGTCGTAAAATACCATGTCAACGCGGAAGCAAATATTAACCGTTGCGCTGTCCCATGAAAATAATGAAATAGTTTTCTTTGTATTTCCTAGCTAGAGAAGTAATAATAATAAAAAGGAACTTCTTTGAGTTATCGTTTATTTAAACGTCGTTCAACGATTTTCAAGTGTTTCTAGTTGTTTTGAGGCTCAATGCAATGCAATGTAATGATGTTTTGATAATGAAGTATTAAGATTAGTTATACTTGAGGAACTTGTTAGTAATATTCTTGAGCCTTTACCCATTACGCTGTAAATTTGTTTGACAGCATTTGGATAGTATTCTCCCGGGCATATGCCAACCTTCGACTCTTAAAAAATTTTGGTAATTAATTACGTGCGCTTTCTTAAGCCGCTTTGTTCTTTCTTTTTTTATTGTTATTCAAAGAATCAGTACACCGCGTGTATCAAAAAACTATGATCATCAATTTAAATATATCCTTTCGTAACGAACATTTAAGTCGTTTTTGTTTTATGATTGTTTAGGCAAATAATGGAACGAATAGACAGCGAGAAAGAGAGAAAGAAATGGGAACACGATTTGTCTATTAGGGGATTCAGTAATGGAGTTAACTTACGTGGTTGCGCAACCAATTATACTTGGCCTGTATAGTAGAATGTGCAATTTTCGGGCGCTATTATGCGAGGGTGGTATAGGAATAGGTGGTAGGAACCATTACTCTAAGGTTCGTTTATTTATGACTTTAATATCGGTTACTATTGGAATACTAAATCATTAATTGAATTATTTTCAATTCTGAATTGGAACAGTAGAATACAATTAAAGTAGATATTTTCTATCATCCTTTTGATTTCTGATTAATTCACCTGCATTTTGCGTAATGCGCGTATAATTTAATTTGATAATGTAATCCGTTCTGTTTCTGATATTTGTAATTTACGCCTCGTTTAATCATTTAAATTTAACGTATTTACTTGAACGAGTATGTTGTGTTTATGCTTATTAATAGCCATAGATATATGATACAGGATCTGTTACACCTTAATTACTCTATTAAGTATAAGACCTAGTCCATATCCATTTATTAAATCCAAATGCGTTATTACAGTGACATTAGTAGGGCATCTAGAAATGAGGAAGATTAATTAATCCTTTAGGAAACTGGTCCATGTAGGACATGACGAACACAGAACAACCGCAACGTAGAATCGTTAGTGTATAATCCTAAACTATTCTCAATAGATAGGACCATAATATGAAGATCTAAAGTGGTATTATAGGATCGACACATTAACGATTAAATTAACATTTCTACGCAGTTGATCCACATAATTCCATCGATCAATTATCTGTTTTAATTGCTACTTTAACTACTTATTTTCGAATTTATATACAGAAATGTATAATACACTAACTCCGTGAATGTAATAAAGTGCAACTAAAATGTAATTTCCAATTTACCTGAGAAAAGAATTTCTCATGAAACTCATACTCACCTCGATGGTTGCAATCTGTGACAGAGACCCTACGGTACCAAGTACTTAATTACGAAGCCAATTCGCCTTCACATTCATGCATCAACTTTTAATTTCTTACTCGTTTATTTTAATCCATATAAAACCAATATGTTTACGAGATTGTCTAGTAACAAATCTAAAAACAACTAGTCGTAAAAAATTAATTCTCTAAATAGCCGGACGTCCGGCCAAGCAGGACAACGTGATCGAAGATACATACACAGAACGACCGCAACGCGGAATCGTTAGCGTATAATCCTAAACTATCCTCAATAACCGAGCCACACTCGCGGCGTACGAAAGCAAAGTGGTAGTATACGAGTATGGAAGCGACGCATTAGTGAATTAGCGTTTCCTGCCATTGCAATCAAGGTAATGCGCCGCTACGGCACGCGCTATGGCCCCTCTCTTCACGGCTCTTGCTGTTGCACACGGATATCGCCTGCTGCCTTTCCCGTGTACGTTGTATCTCGAGACAATTAATAATTCAACATCTTGAAGGATTCAACCGGCGCGCTTAACAGAAACGAGACCTTCGAGCGATTCTCAATTGCTTCGTCGAATTAATAAGTGACTTCCTACTAAGTATGCTACCAACGAATAAATAGATCAATTATCGTTGATGTTATATTCGGTACTTCCAAACGAGAACAAATTCCTCGGAAAAATGTAGTAAGCATTGCTGAGGGGGAAAACAAATCGATGTTCAATATGTGACAATTTTCCCAGCGCAATTGAGAATTGGCACAAGATTATTTAAAGAACTCGGTGAAAAATACAATTCTGAGTTCTTCTGTAGAAAAGCAGTACTATTTATTCGATGCTTCTTAATGTTGTTCGTTAATATTTCGCAATGTAAAATTACTAGAATATAGTATATTCTTCGGCAATTAATTTTTTTTTTTGTTATTCGATACCGTAACTATAATATTTTTTTGTATCTTTTAACAAACTGAACACACAACACTTGCCTGAAACGATGTTTTATCACATCGTAAATGATGGAAATGTAATTTCCGCCTGTCATCTCTATCCTTGTGCTCTACTTTTACAGTTTTAATGCAAATTTCGCAATTACCTTTTTGCAAAGACTAAGAGGCTGCCTAATGATTAAAACAAAACATAGAAAGAAAAAAGATTGTGTTTAGAATTTATTTTAATTTATTTATTTCTATTAGTTTCTATTTAACGCTTAAGCATTTCTTCTTTCATGAATATTTTGTTGCAGTCATACTTCCAAATCAGTTTTCCTAATTGGTAGATTTAAAAAAACATAAATAGAAAATCATCGTGATTAAGAACGAACGTGATCGATTCACCAGTGATTGGCAAGTAGAAGTTTACGCCATCTTTACTAACGACACAGTTTCTACGTCTAACTTCACATCGCTACCGGCTCGAATATGGCAGTGAAATGTGGTTGATTGTTTTCGTGATTTAAGACATTGTTTTGGTGTATTCCAAAAATGTGTTGTGAACTGCCGTTACTATTAAGTGATTTCTTTATCAAAATAATATAAAATGCCAGTATGTTCCTTTTACTGTCGTAGTCGCACAAGTTGAATTTTCAATTTCGTTGTCAATTTATAAATATTGTACATTTCGTGTTTTCCTCTTTGAGAAACTTTTTAACGATAACACACAACTAGATGGAAAATAACTGAAAGAACTCAGTAGAATTTAAAAATATGCAATCATCAATCTATATTAATTAACTATAATTAATTTGTTTCCCATTCAATTCATCCATAACCTATACACTTTTAGCGACTAGAAGAAAATTCATATTTTGACACTCTTGACAAAACCGGAATACCTATTTCGTTCGATAGACTAAAAAAGGAGAGAGAGAGAGAGAGAGAGAGAGAAAGAGAGAGAGTTTCACGTTGCGCACAATCGGACACTGATTGAATTTCGCGTTTGTCAAAGTGCACAATGTATGAGCTTTTTTTCACCTGGAAAACTTTAAACGTCCCGGAATTCAAATCGTTTCCAGAAATCCGTGGTTCAATCAACAAAACGTTTATGACGTGAAGCCGCAAAACCTTATGGATCATAAACTCTTTCATTACATCTTGCTCAACTAATACACTTGCAATTTTAATTTTTAACAACTTTATCGTTCTACGATACTTGTTTCAACAATAAAACGATTGTGTCGTTTCATTCCACTAGGTTACGAATTGTTAGATATACAAATTCCAATTTCATATAGTATCATTAGTGTTCTAAAATCTCAAAGAAAGAAAAAAAAAAAGAAATTCTGTCTAATATAATGATTTTAACGAAGAAGCTCCACGTCAGTTCTAATTCCCGATAACGGCTTTCTTTTAAGTAGCCCAAAGTGAGCGTATCATGACACTCATGAAGAGTTTGTGCGAGCAACATCCATTATTTTTGCTGTCCATTCTCAGCCCCGTAGTAAGAGTACTTGAACGTGAATTCATTGTTATCACTTGTCGTTTTCGTAATCACTTTGCACGCGTCTCGTCCATCGAACCGGCGGCTGTCTGTGCGATAGAACGAACCGCGAGTAAAATGCGTCAAATAATTTTACCGTGTGACGCCAGTCACGGACGATGCGCATCGAACGTTTCATTGGCACACCTGTTCTATATCGAGGTCGCGCGACAAAAATGTTTTTCCTCGCCCATCGAACGCGAAATCAGTCGGGGGAATTGAGTTACTGGAGTCACGTTCTACAAATTCTGGATTTTGTTCCTTTGAGCTAATCGAGCTTTAAAGCACTCCAACGAGAAAATTGCAAATTTCTATGCTCTTACGGTCAGTTCCTGCACCATACATGGGACCGTGCAGTGCGAAATGAGAGACCAGCGAATGGCAAAATAGCAATTTGAGATAGATGAAAAATTGAATTGTTTATATTGTTGCGTTACGGAGTACTGTTTCATTGTTTGTATTCTCTGAACGTGTTCAGTGTGTTTAAGCATTGATTGAAAGGGTGCCTCGATAAAAAGGGTTAATTTAGTTTGAATTAAAAAACCAAAACTGTATGTTTTACCTGACTGAATATGTTGGTACGTGCCTGTTTCGATGATGTATCGAATTTTCGGTTGTCCGGAAGCTAAAAAATTAATTAGAAATCCAGCAAGCCATGTTTCGAGAATTATATCGATTATTTCGACCAATTTTTGCGTTTCATTCCCTGTGACGAGAAAAATTGAGTTACCAAACAAAGCATTTCTAGATATGCACGAATAGATACGTATTTCGATAAGGCAAAAGAGTGATTTTCTAAAAAAGACGTAGAAATAACGTCTTTTTCGTTGATTCAAGATCATTCGGAAATTGGATTCTTTATTCATTATTAAGCATTAAAAAGGGCGCATACTATGTGGTTAAATAAACACGGTGTTTATCCAGCGCTGTGGAGAGAAGAATAAATCACGAAGCGACAGAAAAGTTAAAAAATCATTGTGAAAGTAGGAAACACGACGTTTGAAGGCAGAACTCTTTCGAAAGGACAGCATTAGTAGGTGCCTCTGACGCTAAGGGAAGGACAGTTCTGTCTGGTTCTTTCGCTTCCTCTTTCGTTCGGTGAAAAATCTTTGGCTGTCTCGTTAAAACTTTTTCTCAAGAACATCTCGAGAGCACTCTTATCAAAAAAGGTTTCATCCACGTTCCACCGTCGTCCTTCTTTTACTTAAGGATCGCAACGCAAAAACCGTGTTCTAAACGTATCTGCTTATCTGCGCGACAAGTATATCGAGACGTCATTTCAATCTGCGATAGCCGCAACTTTGCATTTATTTCGTAACGTTCTTCATGCGTAAATGTCGATGGCCAGTTCAATTTACGAGTAGGTATCATAAACATTGACATAGTCACGCACACACAGATACTTGAAATAGTTTATTCTAGCACGGTCAAGAAATTGAAATTACTTTGGCAACAATCCATGCGGTACACATCAATCACACAGTGCATTCTTTTTTATCTTACAATTCACATTTCTATTACTATTCTTACATTTCTATTGCTTCGAGTATCTGCATTACGATATCATCATAGAAAAATTCGTATGTTCGATTCGTTATTAGTTTTTAACGTAAAGGGTCTTTCATACATAGAGATTGAAATTAAAATACATTTCCATATTCCTTGATCAATGGGAGCAATCGATTCGAAAATTCATAGATATAATATTCATATTTTGGCGAACGTACGAATGAAAATAATGATGAAAATCATTCCTCTAACGCAGTCGATGTCGTTGGCTTCGTTACCATTTTGAAAACTAGATTCCAGCGGAATTCCACGATAAAGCAATCGCTCTGAATTCAGACGATAAAATTGCCTTTGGGAAGGTAACAGTGTGACTCCCAGAAGTCCCTACCCGGGAGACAGAAAGCAACAGGGAATTATAAAAGTGGAAATCAACATGCTGGTTTTTCAGCGTGTCCCAATCGTTCACGCAGTGAATCCACCATCTTCGTGCTTGATGTAGCAGACAGGGTGAACCTGTAATCTCTCCATTGTGTCGACGCTGTGACGCGTATACGCAGATACGAGTGATTCGGTCACTGCAGCCAGCAAACGTGCGTCTGAACGTGTCCATCTAGTGGCTCGCAAATCTGAATTTCTCAGTCGTGCGTGAAGGCTCGGCATTTCTCCGGGTTCTTCCACCAGTTCAAAGAGAACATAGACCACCATTACCACGTGTGTCGCGTGATTGTTGCTTTCGGAATATTTACCTGGATTTTCATACATAGGCATGTATAGTCGAAGTAAAAGAGTATAGATGGAAAATTTTAGTTTTCTAAAAAGTTTCGTTTTGTTTTGAATGTTAATGTTGGAGTTGATCTTCGGATCGATACACAGCTTGTTGGATGCGCCACGCAATTAAATATTCTCTACTCTACAAATTTTCCTTTCGTTATGAAATTCAAGGTCAACTGAAGGTTACATTGTAGGTCGTTGAATTCGTCTTTTTAGCAGTTACAACAGAGTAGTCGAAGAATATACGGTGTTATTTAAGAAACTTGAGATAACATCGACGTTTTAGAAAATGTAATTCATAAAGAAATCAAAATATATTCATCTGGTCAGTCCTCTGGAATACAATAAATGTCATTTGAAACACGTTTTGATGAAGTCAATACATAACGAGTTATTTCAAGTGATAATTTTTATTGACTCATACTGTATTATGAGAGTCTCCTAGTATATTCATCAAACATATCACAGATGATCAAATTCCTGAATTGATGCCAACGGAAACTTAATTGTTGCCAAAGAATTGAATGCTTCTCCAACTTGCCATTTTTTAATCTATATCATCTAAAGCTGTTAAAATATTGAGATAATAAATTATTTTATTGTTCATTCAAGTCTTAACTTGAGATTAGATCTGATTTTTCGATACTTGTTAATTTTCGAAAATTACGAATTATTTTATCTCGACGATAAAATTTTAAAATTCATCGTAGTGTTCCTGCGCCGTAATGTACTTCTGCTTTCTACAATCTCAACGAAACTCTATGTATGGTCATGATTCAACGAAAATTCGCGTCGCGTCGTTGGTAAATTGCAATTTCTTCCCTTCCATAGCCAGTTTTCCGCCATCACTGTAGAGTCTTGTCGAACACCATCGCGACAAGTTTGCGGTTCACGACAGCCGGAACGCGCGCGAGTATTTACATCTGCTAGCTGTGTAGAACACGCAGGATATCTAGAGAATAGGCAAGACCGAAGAGAGAGAAGAGCGATACACTACGGAGACTGGCTGGTTGCAACATTGAAAAGTATGCAGGCGCGTCGTGTTTGGGTCTGAGATGTATCGCGAAATACTCGTTTCTGGTACATACGAACACACTATCCAGGAACACATGCAAACTTATCTTACATGCGGATGTGGCAGTGCAAGCGATCACGTAGCACTCATAGTCTTCCCTGTAGGTTTGTAGGAGCGTGACTATATACGGCAGCCAAGGCGAATTCACAATGCAGAGACGTCGTTGCCCTTCTCCCATTTTCCCGATGTCGTATAGGCGTCCTCCTGCAATGTCCCGTCTGTTATTGGATTTGTTTGAAACTTTTCAAATTCGACCAGCAAATGTGTCTAACGCGGGACGTGCTCGGGATGTACCGAGACAATTTTTGAGCAGCTCGACCGCCGCGGCAGAATACTCCTTGAGATGTCTCCTCCTCGTTCCTTCAATGTATCAGTCATTTTCAATGGAAACTTCCAGTATAGCAGATCTATAACCGTGCTGGGATTCACGATGGTACATATCTTCGTTCAATGTGTATATGTACCTTGGAATACGATGATGTTTTACCAATATGAGGATTTGTTTCGTTAGAAAAGTCACTTGACCAACTTGCAAATCAACATTTTTCCTGTTGTTCTTCGTTCTTGTTATGCATTGTATCTTTTTTTAATCATTGGAATGTTTCGCGAGTTAATCTTTAACGATTGATTGTATCAATATTTTGTTATCATTCGCGTTCGTCGCGCGTATGTACAGCATTGATTCAAAATTTCCAACTGAATAGGGTTTCATTTATGTCGAATTTTCGGAAGTTTCCTAGTCCGTAGGAGAATTGTAGAGCAATCTCCTGTAATAAGAAAGAGGAACTTTTGTGATCCTTTTTGTTCGCGAACTGGGATTCGACTTTCGAAAATTGGCTTTGAACGAAAAGCCGGAAGAATGAGTTTCTATCTATTGGATTAAATTGTTAAAAATTTCATCGATTCGTTTCCAATATACATATATTTACACAAGAAAAGACCAACTTTAACGATCGATGTCTTTTAAATATAAGTATTAGAAGTTAAAAGTTTTTAGGAATTTTTAGAAATTATTATTTATTAAACGACTAAATTATATCATTATACAGATAGTGAAAAATGTTAATAAAAATAATTAAAGTAAGGAGAGTTAATCGCAAATATGAAGACATTAAATTAATTCCCATTAAATATGGTTACGAGTTACAAGGTGGTTTCCTGTTTGAATAATTCGAGCAACAACAAATGAGTTGCTTTATGTATAGCGGCTACATATATAAGAAACTCGATGGATAACTAGTAGCGTTACTCGTGTGAGCAATGAATGTTTCCCCTTGTCAGCGATAAAATCGATGTATATGCAACTGTTACAGTTCACGTGTGTTACACTGCTTTTTGTGTAAACACCATTGCCAGCCTGTGATTTTGATCAATGAAGCTTTTCCTTTGGCCTTCCTTTCTGTAAAGTGCACCCGATACAGAACACAATCAATCTCTACTGTAAAGCGTGTGTTTCTTGTATATCTTATTGTTACTAAATGTTTGATAAATGTATCTGTTTCTGAAAAACTGGTCTTAAATATTATTTCTCCTTTACAAGAAGATCAGCTAAAACGTATCCTATTATTCAGTCCTATGAGAGCTAAGAAGTATCTATAAATCTTCGTTAAAGAAGGCAAAATTACACGGCTGATTCCTTACCTGCTATCGAAAATAGGCGCAATTGTATTTATGTTTCCCTTCCACAACGAGGAAAACCGAAACTTGAATAAAAATCAACGAACTCTACCTTATTATCGGGCTAAGTGACCTTGTCGTGTCATCGAGCACTTGGTTCGCTCGATATTGGGCGTTAAAGAGGTTAGCTGGAGACTTGCCGCCTTAAAGAGCGTTAAGAAAAGCAGAAAAAGTTGTTTGCTAGCGGCCGATTTACTACGCGTGATTAATAATCACTTCACTGTGTTTGCTTGAAATACATTTCTGAATGCATTGGATTTAATAAAACATTTTAATAGCGATTTACTTTATTCGATTAGATAATGAGCAAGCTTATTAGTAGAAAAGGATGTACAGCACATTAAGCAGAAACTTACCGGCTAGAGCAGCAAAAGGACGGTTGGATAAATACAGCCTTGAAAGAAATTAATTTTCTAATACCTGACGTATCGAGATTAATCAATATTCGTTATTTTCGTTAATTAAATCACTCGTTGAAATTTTATAAAAAGAGTGTTACAAAGATATTAGTGATTTAAAATCTTAAGATCGAAGACTTTCAAATTTATTTCGCACATAATGCTTTGGCTTAAATCAACATATCGTTTACTACTTTCGACTCTTCAAATATGTCACATCATTTTATAATGATGGCGTAATCATTGGCAAGTAACTCTAGTCGCGATATTTCACTGATTGAAAATTCAAACTAGATATTCCTCAGAATCTTAATCCGGAATGCTTCATTCCCTGTTAATCGCGATCGTTAGAAACGCATAGTCACGCTTTTTAATCTCATCGGTAATTTTTTTTTCCTCTAGACTGGGTAATGGAAAAGTCGGATTGCGAGGTGCAAGCGACAGAGGGGGGAGGGCAGGTTCGGATACGAAACAGGATAAAAACGAAGGTACAATTGAGCAATCTCATGATTGGAGACCTTCCGTGAGAGAGGCTGCATAAGGTCTGCTTGCCCATGTCACGGCTGCTCGCTGTCCTGCGAGATAAATCCGTCCAATCCTCTAAGGAACAGCACTCGCTGTTTATTCGCCGCTTTTTCCTTGATTTCATGAACGAACAAGGTGGTTCGGCTTTCTTTCTAAGATCAGACCATTTCGCTTCGGTTACCCTCTTTTCAAACTCTCAGCCCTCTTAGTACATTGATTAATATATTATCAATCGTTCGACAAATTTTTTATCCCTTCTCGTCTTTTAATACACCGTGTACTTGTGTATATGTGTATATGTTAATGTAAATAATTAATGCGATTTAAAGCAAATATCACGTTGAAAATATTTATGAAAATATTAAAGAAATTTTTAGTCTCTCGTCCAATAAACATTCGTCGATGAATTCTAATAAATCATTGCACAAATTTTCTCATTGACTTTTAGGTATGGTTTCCCCTATCTCCGGTTTTACCGCCTTGTTTGTATTTTGTACTATGCGTAACGGATTTTCGATATTTTTATCGAATGCAATAGTTGTTTTTATTTTTCCATTTTCGTTTACCTACATCAAATATATATCGCAAGCATGTAAGCATGAAACTTGTGTCAGCATACCAGAATATTGACCACGTTTAACATGAATCGAGCGTACGTTGCGAATAACGATTAAATTAATTATATTTATTCAAGGATTCTAGGTATTACGTGACAACGGGTTTCGCTTGAATCCTTAGGATTGGCTTGATATCTTTTCGTTTCGATCTTTTCTTCCACGTAGTTTCCACGATATCGAAGTATCTACTTTTCCACGTAATTATGATTTTTATAATATTGGCTCTTTTACATAATGCCATCGTCATATATATTTGATCAGATAAAAAAGCGTCCAATCATCGTATTGTTAATAAAAATAGCGCAAGTTCGAGTACTACGTGACATAGCAGTCGTAACGAAGGAAGAAGATTTATTGTTCTCGTAAACGTTTTCCCTGGCCTCATTGTTATTTTAGACTTTTACTATGCGAGAGCTTTGGCGTCTCCTTTGTCACTGAATTTTCAATGCATTCGGTCCACAGTTCCAGCTATTACTTCTTGTTATTGCATGAAAGTCCAACTATAATTAGTCTGTCATAAAAATACCGAGAACATATGTCATCTATATAAACCTTGATTTAAAATGGAACGCTGGTACAGATCTACTTTGCATTGTAATATCGTAAGGTATTTTCGAAGGAGAAATTTGTTGAATTTATTTTAGATTTTTTCGAAATAAAATTGCTTATGTTTCTAACGTTCTTGTTAAAAATTTTTAACTCAAAAAGATACAAATCAATGGTTGGAAATTGCGATGCGAAGAAACGCGTATCCTATACTTGTTAAAATCAGATTCGAATTGGCACGTACTTTCACGGTATGCGTGTGCTATCGATTTCATCCTTTTAAACTTTCATATATTTAAAAAAATAAGCACGTATATTATAGAAAGGGTACAGAGGATATTAAATCCACTTCTTAGATCACTAACGCGCAGATGTAATTTAGGCCGAAGCGGTTTTCAGATTTTCGGTGAATGCTAATCGAGCAGCATTGCCCGTTGGAAACGCGATGCGGATATAATGCACGGGCGAAATAGCTCGGAAATAGCAATCCATCAATATCCCAGGCAGTACGGGCCCGGTTTTCAACGTTAATCAGTAATTAATTAGTGTTGGCTGGATAGCGGACTCGACGTTCGTTACCAATCGTTTTTCGATGTAAGCACCGGCGTTTATCCGGTAAAAATATATCGAATTGTCACGGAATTAGCCAGCAGCCAACACAGCCCACTCGTTTTTCCAGCATTTTCCGCCACGATATCATGGAATGTGTTCAAGCTTTATACCCTCTGGCGATGGCCGTTCCAATGATCAGCCTGGTATCAACCGAATAATGTAGTAATACATTAGCAAAGCCTCGCAATGGAACGTGCGTCTGCATGATCGCGTACGCCACGTTTATTTGGATTTGTAATCACTTACGAATCCTGCCGCTAATGAGACGAAAATTATTCGAATTATTTTGAGAATTATTTTGCAATATTCGTTTGCCCTCTTTCCTTCCCAGTTTTTGTTTTTTGCTTGAGGTTCGTGAAATATATATATTTCGTGCTCTTTGCTAAATAAGTTGTTGGTTTGCTTGCTTGTTTTAAGGACCTTTGGAATAGTTATTGTTCCGAAGATGTTTAAAAGGGTAACGCGTGTGATATGACATCGAGTGTACTATAGCCTCCAAATTATCAATTTCTTTATGTTATAGAATAAATAATAGGTCGCACTTGTACCTGTAGGTACCTTTCCGATCGCATCATTAACCAACCACAGTAACCAAAATTTTGCTAATAGGCATCGAATGACTCGCATCAATGAAAACATATCTTGCCGTTTACGGCGGTCACTGATAAGGGAGAAAAGAGAGTTTGGCTTGGCCTGGTATAATTGTACACCTGTAGCAGACCGAAAACAGTAATTCATCAACACATCAGAACGAGTTGGCAGCGCTAACGTTCCTAATCACTAATTAGCCAATTAGCTCACGCAATTTTGCTAATAACGGCTGCGTATATCGAGCCGATGAATGACGCGGCGCACCTGCAGCCACGTTAAAGGGGGCCTTTCAACCACGCTGCGCTGGCTAGATGGTTGTGTGGCGTTTCGATTATAGCTCATCTGGTAATTAGTATTGTATCGACAAACCTTTCGCGGCTACACTCATCAGACTGATCGCGTTTTGTACCTTTCCAATGATACTCGAACGTCGCCAGTGTCGTTATTTACTTAAATATACGCTACGATCGTCCATTTTCCCCGTTTGCTGTCCGATTCATACTGAAGTATCGAAATATTAAAGCGAACGTCGACGTAGACGGATTTTATTTCATCGTCGATTTTCCGTAATTTCATTTTCACAGATGACATCACGATTGCGAGTTTCGAATCGGTTTCTCAAATTCTAGGAAGCGATTTCATATTCTGATAATCTAGAAAACCAGTGTTCCACATTTAATACGCGTTCCAATTGCGCCTGTATAAAAAATGTAACGCTGCTATAGCGCCCTTGACCATTTGCAATGCTAATGACGTTCTTGTGACTTTTCATTTCCGTGCAACACTGCGAGCATCCGATATGATGCATACAAAGTCGTTCGTGTACGTAAATATAGAGTTCTTCCTTGTATTTTTTCGGCGGTATTTTTCCAAGATCTCAGAATTTTTTAATATCATTTTCTTTGAAATTTTAACCACGACGGCGAACCTTTTTTTAGGCCGATATTATTTCTAGGTTAGTTCTTCAATATTTTTGCAGAAATATTTCATAATTGAATGATTAATTTGGAAATTTTCGCCTATCTTAGGTGTTTCTAATTTTCTTAACGATAAACCGCAGCTAATAAGTATTAACAAATTAATGATATATAAATTAATTTGAATAAATTAGATTAATGACAAATTACTCTGTTGATAACGTGTATTTATACAAACGCTGGAATGTAGGTTGCGCACGTTTTTGCTCCAAATTCATCAGGGAAAGAATCTGGTTAAAATAGCAGCGGAGCTGCTGAGTCCTCTTCTTGTAAGACTAAAACGTGCACGTATCCTGGGAACAAGGGGTGCGCGGATTTCTGTTTACCTAGTCTTTTATGCTAATGTTAAGCTCCAGAATACACCTAGAAATTTTATGACAGCATTTCAACTGCGGCCCGTATATTCATTTATCTGGAAAACCTCATGCTTGAATTTCATTATCCAACAATGGTAAGAAGTAAAAGCGTGAAAAGTCCAAATAACATTGTTTATTTGCATTTCTACAATCATTCGTTCTTTTTTATCTGTTATTACACGTTTTTAAAGTTCATATTATGAAATATACAAATATATGGCAATCGATAGATATATTTGTCGCAGAACGTAAAGAGAAACATACCTTCGCTTAAACGTCGATTGATCCCTAACTTTTGCCAGCAGTATACGTCATAAATTTAAAATACAACTGCGAAATATTGCCACAAAAGGTTAAAAATACATCGCAACCTGGAGGTTCGATTAAAAACGCTTTCGCCGATCCTTCGTACATCTGCAAACTTCACCAGTTCGAAATTCTCTTGCGACTTCGCTTCTCGTCCAATCGTATAGCTGGGGAGCTAGACAAAACTCTGTCTCGAAGATGCTTGCCGTTTATTGATCCGAGTTTAAACGTTTCTTAAACATAGGTTGTTATAGCAAGCTTGTAAAACTTACGTCACTATTGCTATCTCGTTTTACGCACGCTAATGATTAATTGTTGTATCGTCATGGAAATATATGTTCGCTGGATAAGCAGCCATCTTCTGCTCGTAAATCATTGAGTTTGTGATTCGTTCTGCCAGTTATTTTCCTAAAGTATTATTCATCGCTCTGCTCTTTGTTACTTCAACTTAACTTTAACCGCAAAGTTAAATTTGTTTCGTAATGAATAATTAATTGGAAGGTTCAGAGGCTCGATCGATTTTAATCCCAAAAGTTCAAATTTATGTAGGTAGATACATATTATATCCAAGCAGTCGTTGACCTGAAACAAATTTAGCGTGTACTTAAATCGAATGTTAAAATAAGAACTTGAATATACGGTGGTGTTTAATTAATTTCGTAGAGATCGAGAAAGGTAGCAAACTAAAATCGTAAACAGCGGAGTATGAAACATTTGAAATCGTTTACGTCCTACGTCAACACGAAGCTGAAAATCGATGTAGCCTTTGCGCACTAATTCGATGTACTATAAGTAGGTAACGCGTGTCAAAACTGTAAGTCAATTTTGAAGGAGGAATTCGACGTCGTGAGGAACTGCGCGAAGTTTGTGACATAATGTTGAGTTAGGCCGTGTAAATAGAAGGTAGCAGTCGAGCTAGATGAATCCCTTGACTGAACAATACCTCTTTGTTGAGTTGCAAACGGCTGTTCCGCGCCGGCAAACAACTGCTGGTGCTTAGCTATGCAATAACGATACCAGCTCACCGTTTGCATTGTTATTTCTACGAGAAACTAAACCTACTCTTTTCCATTATCGAGTTAGGCTTTATATTTGATGCTTATTTCTCGTATGCGTGTTTTGCCGAATACTTTGATACGCAGTGGATCGAAAAATACTTTTCCCGCTAAGTACAAAATTTTTCATTCCTTCCGCTCTGATGTAATATAACCGCCCATGGAACTATCACACAGGACAGTTTTCGTTAAAAGACTAAGACACATTTTTATTTTTCTGTCGAAGCAAAGCATGATTTTTTTAATGAAAAAAAAAACGAACTCGTCAAATTATTATGTTCTCAGTCATAAACGACAAAGTCGCAATTTACGTGGACGTGAATGTGTCAACACGTTTATTTAAATTTTAAATACAGCTCGGCTTCTTTATGTCCATTGCGCGCGTCGTTGAGGATTTGCTTACGCCATAAACGTCGAACATCTTTTATACCGTTTCATCTACTGAAACCGTGGACCTAGTCTCGTCTCGAGGATGTTGCTCGCTTGAGTAAGTCGACGGTACAAAACGTTCCAGCTGTTATCTAATCTCGGAGAGCCATTCCGTGGCTCTGCCTTGTCGTCTGGTGTTGCTAGTGAAAAAGTGTTTACTCGCAAACACGCCTCACCTTCCATGCGCATCCGGTTTTGAGCTGAATTCCCTGTCCCTGTTACAGGATTCCTACGATGTCGCAGTGATATTTTCGAAACGCTTTCTTCTTGATTTTATTTAACGTCGAGTCGAAAACGTGTTTGTAAAATGGTTGTCCTTCTCTAAACATTGTCAAACGTTTATATATAATTTCAAGTACTAAAATCATGCGCAAACCTTCAAATTACAATAGCTTCCTTCCAATCGAATCGAATTGAATCCCACTCAGAACCATCGTCCGGAAACCACCGTTTTCTGCTTGTACCGAGCATCGATTGCCCTCCAATTCCCGTTGCAACCATAGAAGCTAGCATGGAACACGAACGACCAACCCTCCATACCTCAAGACGTCCCAGAAAACTAAGAACACTCGTTCGTTGCAGATGACACTTGGCATTCCGTCGTCGTAGGGTCGACGCAGCTTTCCACCTCCATGATACGGTTTCTACTCGTCAAGAAAATCATCATGACTCGGTCGAAGGACACGTGAGAATAATCTAGTCGACCAATTAGTTCGCTTAACGCCGTAACTAATATCACGGTATATCGGCGAACGTACATGAACCTATGTAACTCGTGAACATCGGGGAGGGAGGAACGAAAGAAAGAGAGAGGAAAGGAAAAAAGGAAAAGAAGAGGAACAAAGTGAAAGACGAAAAGAGGAAAAGCCGCGAGATACTAAAGCGTGGCAAAGTCGCGGCAGCAGCTGTGTCGCGGTGAAAGTACGAAAGAAAGTCGAGCGTAAATGCTCGTAGGGGCGCTTAAGCGAGTTTACACGCGGGCAAGCGTACCGTGAGCCGGCTCGAAACGTTAGAAACGCTCGAACGTGAAAACGCGACCGTGCGCTTGTGAGGGATGCGGCCCATGGGCGAAGGGTGGGGTCTTTGGGCACCGATAAGGCTTATCCGAAGATACGATGGCCGGCTGCTCGGCTCTTGTCGTCAGTCGTAGTGCTCAGGTGGAGTCGACAAGAGCGCCGTTCGCTTTAATTCACGCCGATATCGTGAGTTCGCGTCTCTTCTACGTACGAGTATCATCGCTGCTATCGTATCCGGTTGACCGACCTCCAGTTGAATTAGACGCAGCCACGGAAACGCCAGAGGACCTCGACCAGGTGGCGGAGGGTGCTTGAGAACGACGACAACCTTGAAATAGACCAAGAGGAATCAGGTTGGGATCTGTGTATGGGAAAATCACACGATAGGATGCTCGATGTTCCAAGATATATCGTCGGTTTGTTAGAAGAGCGACGTATCTCGAATTTACTAGGATAAATTTTACATTCTCAATGTTTTCTTTCGGTTAGATTTCCTGGCAATGTTATTTATTCTGTCATTCTTCTAGCAAATCGATGATACACATTTTCGGGACATGACGTATAAAGGGACCGATTTGATATCTACAAGCAATAAAAGAAATTAGAAGATAACGTATAATATTAACCTCGTAAATGAAACGAAACGCGACATACGAAGCTTTGTCATTGTTTTTACGTGTTACATTGCACCTTTGGATTATTATCCACAAGTTATGGCAATCTTGTATACGGATGAAGTAGAATCAGTGCCGCGCGGAAACGGTTCTTTCTCCCGACTTGTTCTCCAATCGTCTTGTCCTCAAAACGTCTCGAGATTTTAATTTGACGTTTTAACGCGCGAAGTGGTCAGTGGTAAAGGGATGTCGAGATGGGAATAGAGTAGCTAGAAAGAGCTCGTCGTCGTAAAACGGTCGAGCCTACGCAACGAGAGATCGACAGGGTAAGAAAGAAAGAAAGGGTGAAGGAGAAAAAGGCGAAAGGAAGAAAGCGAGCGGCGCGAAGGACAAAAGCGTTGGAGGGTAACCCGAGAGAGCAAGGCTCTCTTTCCTGTGCGCTTTTCTCAGTCCACGGGCATTACTATTCCCCTCTCGCCCCCTTTTCGCCGTCGTTTCTCCGCTCCGCTCCATCTCCTCTGCTTTGCTCTGCTCTGCTCTGCTCTGCTCTGCTTCGCTCCGCTCTACTCTTCTACTTGCCACTCTCTTTCTCGCTTCTTCTCCTTCTAGGATTTCGCAGCTCCAAGCTTGCCTACTAAATTATTCGTGACCCCTTTGACACTTGACAGTGGTGGCAGTTCCGGTAATTGTGCCTCTATCTTCACTCCCCAATCTTCAGTCGGACTTTCTTCGTGTTCATGAACACGATGAACATCTTTACCTGGAATTCTTTTTGTTCTTTTATTTTTGTCTATTATGAGTATCCAGAAATTCTAGAATAAACGTTTTAACGTTGCACATTCAGTTGATTTCCGTTCGTGTGTTTTGTAGGAATCGCTATATTTACTATCTTTTATAGAGATACCCTGAATGTTTGTACAATTTTTTAAATTAAAGTTTTCTATATAACGGAAAGGTAGAAAATATGGGGAATTCGTGGTTATTAGATTTTTTAGATTTTGTATAGAAGTGCGGAGATATTTGGAAATTTTGGACCGTGTATTTTTACTGTGATTGGATCAGCTTTCGAAAAATTCCTCCCGACACGATATTGCGCTAATATACGTGACTTTCGGATACCAGAACTTCAATTCCGTGGAGATCTTATTTGATCGAATTTAGTTAAGATTTAAATAGTATTTCATGATTTCATTTCCATCCTCTTTTTTGACAATATTATATTAATAAGGTTATTTATAACTACTTCAGAATTTAACGCGTTTCCTGCGATTATTTTTCCCCTTCGTCGCTTCTTTTCGATTCGTCTTGTTACCCTGTGCTACCGACGTTCCTCCAGATTACGATGTTCAATGTCCTCGACTCACTTACGTTTACCCATATATAAAAACGGATAACAAACAATTGGTCGAAGCGTTTTAAGAGTTTCTTGGAATACAGTTTACCGTAACTGAAGTGAAATCGGACTCGGACGTTCGTTCAGATGCTTTTCGTTCCTTCCCAGTACGCTCATTACGCTTGGGCGTCGTTTCTTTCGGTTTCATCGTGTTGTTGGTAAATAAGGTGCGGAAGCTTTCCTAGGTACTTCCCAAGCGTCTTCGAACGCGAAGCTTCGAGCACGATACCTACGTTCGAAACAAAGGGACACTCGAGCCGCCCGAAAATCCCCGAAGAAGCTGCAGATCGTCGAGCGAACAGGGAACATCGCAGTTTCTCATCTCTGTCCCATTTTTTAACGCTTTTGCTTTCGGTAAATACGTCCGTCTTACGGTGACTTGACCAGAACTACCAGACCAAGATAAAAGTGCAGCCCGCACATAGAGCGTCTTTCAAAGTATGAGCGAGAGCTTAGAATTTTTTAAATGGAAAATTTCATTTTGAGGGAGATTCAATGGAAGCTGTTGGTCCTTTTGAGCTATAAGTTAATCGCGACTGTAAATTATCGCTTTGAATCGTAGATAGCTTTGAAGCATAGAATCGGAAAATCTAGTCTAATTTCTTTACTCGGAAAATCATATTTCCTATCATATTTCAAATTAGTCGAAAGTTTTTACATTCGAAGACATTCCGTGCTATTGAACAAAACTGTATCTGAAAGCAACAGAGTTGGAAACCAAGACAGAGGCAACTCACAGAAGCAGCGAAGAGAAAGTCGCGATGTTGGAAAGATGTAGAAAATAGCGAACGAAGAGCACGTTAAGGGAGATCGAGCAGCGACTCTATGGTGGTTCGCGGTAGCGCGACCTGTATACGAGCCGAGTTTCTAATTAAACTTAAACTTTTAATTGACTCGTTGCAAGGTCGTTTCGGGCAAAAGGTGTCCCACGTACGCGTTCCAACTATCTGCGTTACTCCAATTTTATTCGTTTTCTCCGTGTTCTTCCTAGATTCGTGGGTGGTTTCATGCTGTTACGTTATCTTCGTAAAGGGTATCCTCCTTTGGAAGACCATGGGCCTTCTTTATGACCACTTCGCTGCGAGTTACTTAGGAATAAAATAAGGTATTCGCGTCTGTAAATCCCTAGCAATGAAATATATGTGCGTGGAAATAATTGTAGGTGAAATGATTTAGTCTATGACGATGAAAGTGTCAGGGCAATGGCCCTACTTGCTGTCGAAGAACTATTAGGTTTCGAAGTAACGTGACTTTTTCGATACATACGTACATGTCGGATAAATTGAAGCTGGATCTTACAAATGCTCGTAATCTACGAGATCTACGAAGACCTCGGTACTTGCTCCTTTAACGTAGCGAATGTCTAGCACGTTGACTGCCACGCGTGTTTTCAAAGAAATCTCCGTCAGGCCACGCGTGCAGCAGTACCAAGCGTTCTCTGCTAGGTGCTCCCATCGATATTTTAGTAATGCGAGTCGCTCAAGTAGTGGTCTCAAGAATGATCTCTCGTTTCGTTTGTTCGCAACATTAAAACCACTAGCTGTTGTTGAATATAATGAAGGAAAGTGTGGTGTAGATTGGTACCAAATGGTTTTTTATGCCACCACGATTAAAAAAGGAATCAAATGGTACAGAAAACTTGGCATTTAAATCCTTCTGGAAATTTCTGTTGTAAACGCTTTGACGGTTTACAAAATTGCAACAAGGAAGAATATAAATATTAGAATATTTAGACAATTATTAGTTGCAAAATTATTAGGGTTGCCTGAAAATACAAAAAATCCTTGTCTTCGACGGAGTCAGCATAATATCGTCGTTCGGAAAAATGATTCCGGAAGAAGCATTAGACGCGTATGCAAACTATGTTATGCAAATAAAAGACGTCGAATAGACCGCGAACAAAGGCACAAAAGAATTTGAAGAAAACAACAACTTATTGTCCAAATTGTCCCGACCAACCTCAGCTATAGAATGCTTTAAAGTTTTACATTCTAAATAATTTTTTTAATAAATCATTTTCGTATTACTTTTATAACAATTCAACGGAATATATTTTCAAATACCTACGACGATCCTTCGCAAGTAGTCAAATAAGCGACACCCGAATATGGGTTACGTGGCTTGACCAGAAACTTTGCTGACACCCGAATACCGGTGCCGTGGCAGTCAACGTGCTAGATAAAACGATAACACGTTCTTTATTAACAAAAGTTATCTTTATGGTTCGATATTCACACAATCAATATGAAAGTTTGTTTGTTTCATTGTTTATTTAGATTCTCAGAGACTTGTCTATCATTTAGGTCTTTTGCAATCGAAATTTTCCAATTATCTGAACAAACGTAGATCTGGGTCACCAATTCGAACGTGACGAAAGGCAAAACGAATAAAACTTTTGTACTGACTTAACAATATTCTCTATGACTCTGTTCACGGCATAAGTGATTTTGAAACCGTAGAGTAAACGTAGAAATCTGTATAAATTGTATCATTATTTCATCATTAAATTTTACGTATTTCTTCTTCGAAACGATAAACCTGTGAGAGTTTCGTATTTCGTATTCCTGTGTAAACGAAGCAATGCTTTTGAAAATACATGTACGTGACGCGATTACGATGCGCCGATCACTCATTTCGAAGCAAAACGTTCGAATAATATAACTACTTTCTATTTTTATTTCTGTTTATGTAGCCAATCGAGAGTCCGCGTGGTCGATAACTGGGATTATTCGACAGCTTCGTATCGAACGTTAAACGTCGCCAAAGTTGCGCCAAAAGTCTACAGTAGTAACATTGAACAGATTTCCCTAGAGACAGATTGGTGTCTGTATCAGTGCAACCGTATCTCGTGAACAGTGTATGCTTTCTGTGTCTAATATTAAAAAAAAAAAGAAAAAAAGAGAAATAATTCGTGACCGTACAATTGATGATTCGGTGGAATTGTTCGAATAAAGAAAAAGGGGAGTAGAAAGACGAAAAGTGTGTTTTCTTGATGAAAGTTCCGTTTGTATATCCGTAATCCGTTTGTTGACTCACACGTGTGTAGTAGTTAGTGTTTGAGGGTTGATACCTTCAAACCGGAAACGTCGAGTAATCCTGTCTTCCTCAAGGATAAACGAGGCTGAGGGAGGGAGGCACCGAGAACCGGTCGCAAGGAGGATTCCTATGAAAATGCTTCAATCTTTGAATGCTCTGGCGGGTAAGATCTCGCCGGGCTCGCCAACCGACAGCAACGCAAACAAAGTGCACATGCACAACAACAACAACAACAACAACGTCGTGCATCATCATCATCATCCGTACTCGAAGCAACAGGCGCAGCAGCCGTCGCCGTCGTCGCAGTCGAGCAACGGCGACCAAAAGGAAAACACGTAAGTTTGATACCTTTTTTTCTCTATACATGTATAGTATATATATATATAGTATAAGCGAATATACACATATGTAGATCCATGTCTCAAATGTGTAGGCATGAGTGTGTTGTATTAATTTTTCAATCGTTATAACATGATGAAAGTATCTCTTATACACTTGAATTTCAATTCAATTTGGAAGTTTTAACGCGAGTCGAATGATTCGTTATAAATACACCTGTCTCTGATCATTCTTTTGGGTCATCTTCTAGTTATACGTTACAATTGGGTACAAAAGATACGAAAAATTCGGAATGGAACAAGTTTGCCAGAGAGAACGAAACTGCATCAAAGACACGTATCTATATGCTCGCGATAGGAAACAATTAATTGGTTGGGTGGGAAAAAGTGGGGTAAAGAGAGTAACACAGTCACGAAATCACTTTTCTGTCATTTCGTTCTTTATGAAAGAGTGACAATTTATTTGAAACGACCTTTTATGAAAATGAATTTTTCAAACTTGCTCAATCCTACAAAATTTTCAAACTTCGTAGAACACTTGGCGAGTATGGAGACAATTTAGCAGAATGTACTTTGTTGAATTCTCAAGCTAGAAAGTTCAAAGTTGCAAAAGTGTAAAAGTAAAGGAATTTGAGAAAGGAAAAGTCGAAGATATTTTATCGCGATCTCGAAATATTACATAGAATCTTATTTTTTTCTATCGTATGTTTCGAATACTTGAAATATGAGAGGATTTTTTTTGAAACTCGTTAAATTGAATATACAAATCATATCGATAATTTTAACGTAGCTTGAGAAAGGTTGTACTTTCATCTTTAATAATTCAACTGCACTACTGTAACGTAATATAAAATGTAGATTTTTTAACGACAAAATTGCGTAATGGATCGTGCAAAGAGACGAAGAAATATGATTATACCCGCTTTATTTCTTGTACGATGTAATTGCATGCGAAAAACAAGAGGTTCGAGTAGTTGAGCTTATTCGATAAACAAGATAAGAAAATCAAAACTCATGGTGCCGTGCTAGTTAAATTACGGCGAGCAATGTCGCGATAACAATGAAAATGCAATTTAATGCTCGTTACGGGCCACTTCCCGTCTACACCCGCTACTTTTTTCCATCATCGTGTTATTTGCAAAAGCAGAGAGTAAGATACTTCGCTTAATGGAAAGGTTGTCCTCCGGGAATACACGATGCGAGTGGCCTCCTCCTTGAGAAAAAGCCAAGTGAATAATAGCAGCTGCGACGATGCGTTACGTAGATTCTGTAAATTGGAGCGGTGTTTCTTAAATTAATTAAGCGATCTTTCTTCTAACTGTTTTCGTGCTTTAAGTCGTACAAATAAATAAACGAATAGATTCCATGTTAATAATACTTATTAATTAATACATATACTTCCTTTACTTAAGTAATAAAGCTGACCCCAGCAGTAAGTTGTAACGTTAAAAGATTCAATTTCCAAATAATATAAATTTTCCTTACAGAAGTAATTTTATTTTTTAACGCTTAAATGCTTCGGAATCTCGAATCTTTGATGAGAACAATCGTAAAATATGACTAATTCAGAGTCTTATATTTCAATCTTTAAGTTAAAAAATTCCTCTTTTTCGAATCATATCGATTCAATCGACTCGCGTCAATTTATCGTTTTAATTTAATCATTGCAATTGTGAACATGACAATGTAGTTTCAGCAAATGATAGATTAGCATTGTACAGATACGCGTTACAGTCAGACGCGACGGCAATAGCGGACGCCGTTTATCTCGTAAAGTAGCATGGGCATCTTCCGTCATTGCAAAACATCATTCGTCGACTCGTCGTGAAGGAACCGTGCAAAAGGTGCAAAGTTGAGAGGGATGTTTCTTTGGTTGTCAGGCGGAAGGGTACAGCGAGCAGGCGCGGGACCCAATACGTCGGCGTGCCCTTCTTCGTTATTTCGTTACGTCGCGTAGCTCGCGCGAATAGCGTTCGCGGAGAAGGGAACGGAAGCCTAAAATAACTCGGCGACATTCCTGGATACGAGAGAGGGCAAGAGCATAGTCCCGGCATCGTTCTCCACGAGCGAATCTCCGTCTCTCTTTCGACCCTCTTTGCGCCTGTTCTCACCTTTGTACCAAAGATCTCTCTTATCCAGCCCTCGCGGAGTAAATGCTTCTAAAATATGCACCCGGCTAACATAAAATGCGATATTCGAAGGGCGGAATTCCTGGTCCAAGGACTCGGAGAATTCTGAGGGAATTCAGTTGTTCGCGGGCGGAAGGATTCTGCCAGTAGCGCACGATGAAATTAAGTCGTCTCGCGATCCGAGACTTTCGCCCTCTTTTCGGTCGCATTTTTCGGATTTCCGAATTTCTGAAACGTGTTGTGGGTGTTAGGTGTTTTATGTACAGCACCGTCAAAGAATTAAAATCATTCAGCTTTTCCGTGCAATAGTTTTTCAGCCGTTACATAATTTGGGAATAGATCTTTGTCACGCTACAATTATCATAGCCATGAATTGAAATAATCAGATATGTAAATTAACTAACAGATTAAATTTGCTGTGATATATTTGCACGCGATGCTTGTTATAAAAAAATTATTATTTCGCGTTTAAAATACTTTTTTCTTCGATACTATTGAAATAAAATTATTTAAGAACTTTCGCAATCGTACCATCACCATTCTCCAAATTTTTACAACGCAAAATTATTTGTTTTTATTCGTAGGAAGGAGAGCACAAATTTGAATAGTCTACTGAATGCATCAAAAAAAAAAAAAAGAGAAAAAGAAGATAATTTAAAAACAGTCGTACCATAGTTTCAACAAAAAATAAATCTCCCTCATATTAGACTCCTAAACGAATGCGGGTTTTTTTTCCATTTTTTGACATAGTTAATGAGTTTTATAACATGCGAGCCATCGACAGTTTCGCGCGTATCGAATTCATTTTCGCGCCATAATATTCGAATAATTGAAATTCTATCGCGTTAGGAATTTAACATAAAGAATCAGGCAAATTTGCTAGTAATCGCATTAACAAACGCACACCAGCCACGATACACTGGATCACGTTCGATTACGGGTTACGCGAAGACGTTGTATTAAGTCGTCACGTAAATCTTGCTTAATGCTTAATAGCAGCCGGGCTCGGAACTTGCGCTAGCTCGGCTGCTCATAGAATAATAAGATACAGCCGCAACGAGTAGTTAATTATGGGAAGTGTTAGGCAGCGTTGGTGGTCTGTGGCGAGTTGCTTGGATCGAGCGCATAAGTTCTGCAAAGAGGCGTTTAACGCGTGTAGGGAGCTCGATAGATGCAAGGGTTAAGTGATATGTACGGCTCCGGGGAGGAATTCGCTTAACAAAAGGGCCACTAAAGGACCCTAAAGGTCGTGCGAGGGTTCTCTTATCTAGATTCGAATGCTTTACTCGTATCGGGAAACTACACCGAAATTAATTTCCACTTGTCGACAAGTACGGATTTCTATCTTTTCGCTGTAGTTCAGACGAAATTGCGCTGGTATAACCATAGTTCCGTCCCGTCTCGTGAATTACGTAAATATTTGTTAACACGAACAGCGTCTTCGCAAGTCGAGTTTATCGCATCGTGACGAGTCTGGAGTCATATCGATAAGAATCTTTATTTGTCCGTGAAGTAGCGTTGCCACTCTGCAAGTTGAGAAAATTGTGTTTATTGTAGATTTCCAACGTTCGTTTCGGATAATTGTGTAATATTTTTGTTTTAATTAGCTAAAGTCGCGCTTTAAATAATATTTTATCATATTCGAAACGAATTAAAATTCTCTTTGAAGTTCTTTCTTATAAAAACAATGTTAAAAAGATAATAGCCGGTAATAAATTGTGTAACGAAAAAGTTATAAATGAAATATTGCGCTAACGTAACGTTAGTCCTTAATGGTTTAAGCGTAGGTTTTGAACTAAGCATCGTAAAGTAGAATTTTTCATTTTGATCCTTTAAACTATGGTCTATTTTAGTTGATTAAGACGGGTTGAGAGCACGCAGATCACTAGTCTAATTAAGTGGCTGCCCCAATTGCTTGGGAATTTTATGGAAAGGCTTAAAAGAGCATAAAACGAAAGACAAAGTACCATTTACTGTGTCATGAAAATGCAGAAATGAGTTACGAAGGAATTACGTTAAAGGAACGCATTTGTGAGAAATACGATGCTAACGTTAAAACAGTATTTAATGTATTTATGTATGAAATATGTATATGCGTATGCTTTTGCAAAATCAATTAGATTTGAAAATTTCACCGGATATTCCCATTCATTTTTAATCGATCGTAGCTATGCAAGATCGACGGAAACGTTCGGTTCATAAAAAAAAATGACTACCATTTCCTGATAATTTATTTAATTTATGAGATCATTGTTTCTAATTTTTTATAGTAATAATAATTCTATTTTATACTCATGATACTTTAAGATTTTTAGATCGTATTTACTTACCGCGTTATCTTATCGATACATACGTTTCGACACTAGAAACTTCTATTACTGACGTAAGGAAAGCAATCTGGGAAGGGAAAAACCTGTAGAATTATTTTTCAAACGTGTATTCGTTTCTACCGAACTCGCATACATACCATGAATATATAATGACTAACTTGTACTTTACGATTACGTTTATTTGTGAAATTGATTCGCAAGCTTACTCTATGTAATCGAGGATTATTTTTTTTATCGTTATCGTTGTTTTCTCAGAGATAAGTAGAATTCCGCGTCAAACGCGAAACCTGCACTTTTGAAATAAATCACTCAAAAAAGAGTATAGCAGCTATAAATGGAAGGTTAAATTAATCTGGTATGAAACGAATAAAAATGAAGTAACATTCATATACGTACCTGAAATGAAAAAAGAAATGGGAAGAAAAGAAAAGTATACGAAATATTTTGCCAGAAAATAAGGAGAAACAATGAAACTCGTGGCTCGTCGTGGGTAATCTGGCAGAGAAAGACTGAAGTAAGTATCTGGGACGATACTGCCTAAGAAATCTGACAAATCCGACAAATCCAAATACGAAAGATCGTAGAAAATACGCGCCTATCTGTAACCTCGGACCACCTTCTTTGCTTGTTCCATTATCGACTTCTTCCACAGGTTCCCTATTTACGGATGTGTACGGCTGTCCGTGTGGGAGTTGAACCACGTTCCGTGATGGTCGCAAGGGAGGCATATAAGCGTTGTGCGGTGTCCTCCACACCGAGCACGTACCACGTAGTCGTGATATTGTCACATGCCTCTGGTGCAAAGCTCCAAATTGTATCGTCGTCGCGTGCTGCATGTGCCAGCGATGATCCTTCCTGCTCGTTTGCCCGGTTTTCCCCCACGTGTTTTCCCGTTTCTTTCGTATTGCTACTTATACTGGCAACGACAATAACATCCAACACGCTCGAGTGATCCTTTTTCTTTTTGAGCTGACACCCTGCCTTGTATCTAGCACGTGTGTCTTGTACATGCGTGTACGTGAGAGCTGCAGAGGGTGAATGTTGAGAGGATACGGTGGTGTAACAGGCTCTAGCAGCTTTTCCTGCCACGATCGAGACGGCACGTCCAACACTTGAGAAATGAGAACGCGGCTTGGCTGCTGGCCCACGAAAGTGTTGTCGGTTCATAATCGAAGATTTTGTGGTGAGATTTAGAGAGAAAGAGACAGAATGAGCAAAGACTTTGGAAAGTTTATTGCGATTTCGCAGAGAAACTCTATTGGATGATTTGTTCGAGAGGATAAGAAAAATAGACGTTAGACAGCAACGTTTGAGGCAAATGCCTTTCGATTGATAGCACAGTGCTTTTTATTTATATTTATAATATTTCAACAAATTTTTGTTCTGTTATACGTAATAGTATAGTTGTTTCTTTTTAAATATCTTGTTTGGTACGAGTTGTTCTGTTTTGATAATTCTTGCAATGTATAGAGAAAACAATGATGATTTAAAACGTCTTTGTTGTTTGAGATATAATCTAAAATTATTGGGTCGCAACGAATGCTGCTTGTTATTTAATTAATTCTTCGCTTAAGCTTCACAACTGTTTCAAGCGAACGTCTGTGCTAATTGTTTTGTCCTGGTCCAGCAACGCAAATTAGATTATTACTCGTTCTTTATTCCTTCTTTCAACAATTCATTTTTATACTCGTACACGTAGTAAAGTGTTTGCGTTTTAATTTAAATTCTGCTTCTATAGTGCAACAGCGTTCCATTCATGTAGGGAGGTTTTTAATAAATTGCATTGTTGTTTCGACTATTCCTTAATTATTATTTTTAGGTAATTTACAATTTCGTGATACGCGTGTTTGTCCGCGTGGATTAATTTCATCGTCGTATTTAAAAAGTTAATCAAACCACGAGGTAAAAATACAAATCTGCCATCGAAAGGTGAAGCGTTTTACATATACATGTACAAATTACAGAAAACATTTTGAAATCTCATTAGCAATGTAACGAGACATGACTGCCGTTGCTATATTACTTATGTTAGTCAAATTTGAAACGGATCTAAAAATAACTTTGCAAAAATCACCAAAGTATTCGAATTCAATTATTCGCTATATTATACGTCCTGAAAAAAGTAATCAAGCTACGAAATAATAAGCCACAATATTTAGCGAGACCATCTATAGCCCTCGTTGTATGTTTCAGACTATTATTCACGCTGTATACCAATGTTTCACCAGGTGTATGTTCGCAATAAATATCTCGTAACTTTTATATGCAATTTCGGATTTCGTGTTGGTTTCAAATTTCACTATTATAATCGCGATAGTCGTGTGCCGCTGCAACGGTAAAGAAATTTGAGGATGTTTCGTACAATGTACGTAATATATCCATAAAGGAATTCTGTGTTAAGTGTTCAAATACTTTCGCGAATCACAATGTGTCGTTGCGCTGTAACAAAAAGATCGCACGTGCGAATTTATTTAGGCGCTTAACGGAATTGTTGCTTCGTTCGTTAATTCGTGAGTTTCTACGCGGTTAACTGGTCAATGAAAACGCTTTTAACGGGTTTCTAGTAATCCGTCGACGGTAATTCTTTGAGAAACGAGCACGTGGTATCGCGATGCGAAACGACTCGACAAAGAGAAGAGACAGAAGTGAGCGTGAGACATTCGTATTAGCGCAATTTGTTAGATCTATAAAGCGACCGCGAAGTAACACAACCGCTGATGAATGCTCAGTGCTCAGTCTAGGAGCGTAGTAATATGACTCGTAACGCATTCCTAGTACCATCGCTATCGCCGTTGTCATCGTCATCGTGGCTACATAAAATCGAATAACTGACGCGTCTGCATGGGCTTCCAGTGCTCACGCTGCGTATATGCGAATGATATTAAACGGAAACCAGAAACGGATCGATATCACGCGGGCGCGCACGCCAGACAACTACCAACCTAATCTGCGATATTTACGTTGTTTCGTAGATAAAGTTTCCAACTGGAAAATTATGTCGATGCTTATTAATGCCACAACACAGAGAATTTCATTTTACTTAGAATTCTTCGTCTCGGATTTTTTGGATTTTGCAAAAAACTTATGATCTAAATGGCACGTAGTTTGTCCATTTATACTCGTTGCTGTGTGTGCACGGATATTAATTTGGTTTCTTGCGTGTATTTTAAAATATTTCCTGCGTTATCTTTAAAACGCACAGAAATTCGTTGGCGATGCAGGTAGGTTGAAACTGCGGGTGATTGTGGGTTGTGAGTGGGAGAAGTATATTCTAGAAGTTTAAAAATCCTATTTACAAATGTAGGACAATTAAACCTACCTCATTGCAGTTTTTCCATTATCGTTGGAAAAACAATGCAGGAATCCTGGAAACGACAACTTAAACGTTAGTAACGCTTTCTCGTAAAGACATTTCCTTAAAAAATTCCAGCGACTACCTTGGATTTTCTCGGTTTTATACTTTTAGTTGCTACAATTCAACCACCCTCTGTAGGTTATTCATTTATCCGATAAAATGAAACACCATGCGCACTTATTGCAATGACAGGGAACGATGACATTCCAGCGCGATATTGTTTGCGACCATTCCCCAATGCTGCGGTTTCTAAATTTGTTCTGAACGCAAAGCCACGTCCCCGTTGTTACAAGGAGTTGTACGAATACTAAACCGCGCACATATCCCTTGCAAGGAGAAAGGAAAAGTTGCCCGTCCCAACGACCTACTTCCTACGTCCATCGTATTTTGTCGCGGCCTCCTGTCTCGCGCTCGTTGTTTACAGCAAAGACCCTTTTGCAAACAGCCGGGGGAGGTCTTTGCGAAAGGGTGCTTATAGTCGAACATCGCCGCTATTCCTCCCTCTACGAATTTTTCTTGCTCAATTAATCCGTAACTCTATTCTCTTTCTTTAGAGTGACTCGCGTACTTACGCCGTCAATCGTTTTCTATTGGATACTCGAAAAATAAAATAAAAAGATTTCAAGATAGGCAACGATGCATCGATGCGTGCGTGTTGTAAGTTAATTTTTGTAAATTAGATTTCCGGCAGATATCGTTTAAGACTATCGCCAAAAAAAGTATAATAGATAAAAATGAAAATCGTTCGAAAAAAGATTTTACTATTTCAGAATAAAAATATCGCGTTACCAAGAGAACATTAAGAAGAATAAGATTTAGGCCCGACATATATTTTCTCCGACACAAGCAAGCAATAATTAACTTTGTTCTGTCTTTCTTCGTATCTGTTCAAAGTTACTTGCTACGTAAGTTGTGTTTAATATCTAGTTCCCGGTGAAAAACGATCGATATAATTACAGATACGTCGTTTTTGCTGTTTATAACGTTCTTATCTGCTCGACGATTATCTCTGTTCCTATTATAATTGGTTCCAGCCTGTATTTCCCACTTGTATCATGATTTCTCGCATAATTAGTTTCTTCGAAATCGGCTGATTTGATCAACACTTTTTATCCGTTGACACAAAACGTGTCGAAACGAAACGGGTGACGATAATTAATTGTATATTTTTTCTTTTTTTTTCGTAAAATATGACGTGTTTCGATATATAGTGAAAATGATTGTCTCTTGGCGTTTCTGTTAGTACCGAAAACTGCAATTCTATATATATATATTCATACATATACCATGTATCGTATGAATAAATGTTTCGATACTGTAAATGTTACGTGTACATATATCACGTAACCTAGAGAAAGACATACGTGGTCTTATACCTTGGAAACACGTAACAACATATGCTATCGATCCTTCTTAAAATTAGCACATACTCTCTCCTATATTACTCATCAATTATTTTAACGCGTATATTAATTATGTTTGCACGTTCTAAAGCGTAATATCAAATAATTTGCGTACCAATTAACAAGTACCGATGAATATCGTTTTCCACTTTCTAAATTACTAGTTGTACATAAATGTAAATATGATTATGATACTACGATATATCAAATAGGTTTAAAAATTATTATTACCGTTGATTACACGAATGCAACATTTTTTTTTTTTTTTACTCTTTAATCCATGTGTCATATTTTTACAAAGTAACGAAATTCATAAGTTCCACTTAAACGAAAACGGTTAAAACTTATTATTCGCGATGCGGTGAATTTTCTCACGAATCGATTACCAAATAACCGAAAACTACTAAAAATATTTCGTTATCCGTGAAGCTTAATGAACAGAGCGACGACATGAGAAATCATTATTAGCAGTGTCTAATGCATCATGATTAACGATAACGCGGACGTTTCGTACATGATGCATCGTCGCCGAAACTTTTCCACCCCTATCATGGTTACGCATAATAATATATCGTTTCTGTGACTGGTAATCATGAGTGATCGACTCATCGGACTTGTCGTTGACTCCTAAATTGATGGTGTTTTGATCCGTTATTTTCACCACTGTTTAATCACGCGCCCTAATTTCTTGCTGGCTGGCTTATAGCGTGATTCATCGAAATTTCATTCGGTTAACTTTCCAACGAACCCTCATTCGCCAAATAATCCCTTCCGAGATGAATGAAACTTTTGTAGAGTACCATTTTTTATCGAAATATAAAAATTTTCGTGGACAATTTCAGCAAGATTTGTAAACGGCAAAAATATTTTAATGTTAAAAATAGTTTACCTTCCATGCTGCTTCATCGAAATCATTCAACTGACGTGAAACCGTGATAGACAGATCTCTCCCGGTCGATTAATAATGCCACGCTACTGTGGAGAAGCGCAGATCCCGACGCGATCTGCATCAAATTTCATTTTCGATTCCCGAGCTTTCGCTGTCTCTCTGCCAGTCGCCATCTCCTCCTCCGCCTGACCTGGCTACCCGCTCGCATTAGCATGTTATTGGGCGGTTGTTTACTTCGGGTTAATCATCACCTCCGGCGCCAACGATTTAGCTATGAGATCGTGATGAACTAGAGAGAGAGAGAGAGAGAGAGAGAGAGCTCTGTAGGGGGTGGCGATGCGCCATAGTGTATGGGAATCCGATTTATCTGCTAAACTTTGTGTAAACTCGAGAGAACCGTACACGAGGATCAAAGAGAAAAATAATTTGCCGTTATAGTCGGTTATTAATTGTTTTTGATAAACCAGTGGAAATAGACTAAGGGAAGGGGATAACGTTGGGGATAGAATTGAAAATATCACCGGAGGAGCTTAATTTCTTCTGGGAAGAATTTATTAACACCTGAAAAACAATTTCGTTTCATCCTTCCTATTCAAAATTACACGAATTAAAATACGGTTATTATATATGTGTATCTAAATAGGGATGAAGAGATACTTCTGTTGAAAAGTAGTCGAAGTAATATAGAGAATTACGACGAGGAGAATTATTACGATTGAGTAAGATCGGGAAAGCTGTTGACAACGAAGGTGAAAATAAATCCAGTCACGGTCGACAGAGGGTTAATAAATGCGTTGTTAGAAGGTCGAAGGTAGGAGCGGTCAGTTTTAATTCCGACAGTGTCGCGTGTCCGGATGGCGTTAAAATCTGTTGAACTTACAAAGCAGTCTCGTAGGCAAGTTTATTGGAAAGATGGAGAGTTAATTAAACGAATAAATAACGTAACAAAGGAAGAGGAGAGAGGCGTGCTCGCAGAACACAGCATAGTTCCGCGCTTCTCTTTCAGAAACGTCGCGTCGGCTTTGCAAATGTACATACCTACCTACACGTATATGTTCCAGCCGGTGCGATGCGGCATAGCACGGCGGCAGACCTTCTACCGTGCCACTCCAATTCGTTCTTTTGCCTTCTTTCCAGCCTGTGCGATTCTCCGCGATCCACTTCCCAAACCCCTTACCTTCTCTCTCTGCCCCCGTCCTGTCCTCTTAATTTTCTCGTTGTTATTGTTTTCATCGTCTGTTTTTATCCGTTCGCTGGAAGCGAAGAACGCGATACTCTGGGAATCCGGCGGTGTTGATTTTACGAAAGGACTTGTTAATTAAAAAGGTCCCCGGCTGGGTGTTTGCACGTCGGTTTATCGTGCGACGATGACTGAAACGTGGGTAGCAGCCTTCCTACCAACGATGTTTTCAAATGCTTTCGATTTCAGATACTAGGTTTTTCAACACGTTCATCGCAGAGTGGATCGTGTGTGTCTTGGCCATAGAGTCACAGTGCTATCGCACGATGTATCACAGGTTATAGAGTATCCACTGAAAAATGCGCGCGCTTAAAATCGTGCTCTTTTTATAAACGAATATTTACATCGAGTAATTTCGATCGTTAATTTTTCTGTTGAGGCAAGTAAACTCGAAATCTTACGAAATATTTTCAACAGTTGTGCGCTTCGATGACGAGTCAAATCGCATATATTTTCACCGCTTAAAACATATTTTACCGACGATTCTCGCGCGAAATTGGCATCGTTAGTAAGAACGCAAACAGTTGCGTAATATCTATCAAGCCGTAAATTCAGTATCCGGTTTTGAGCACAGTTAGTTTCGCCCGAACGTGAAAATGGAAGAGAGGTCCGGTTTGGTCTGTTGTGCGTAAATCATTAGCTTTATCAGGCTCAACCAGTTCGTACCGTCGCTTTATCTATCGGGATAACCGAGCCATTCGACGAGAAAGCCGACAAAAAATGTTTAAAACAATGGTCGAGCTCGGACGTTAGGGTTCGTTTTCGTTGGACGCGTCGAAAATAACGGCGTGACAATAGTAGCGACACAATACACGGTTAACTCAATCGAAGCTATCCATCAAACTAACGAGAAAATATTGACGATCGAAGATTCATCTCGTCTAAATTTGTTGCCGAATAAATGAAGTTTGCTTGCCTGTCGCAATGTGATACTATGCGCTTCTACATGATGAAAATCGATAATTAATCCGTTCTACGATCGTTAAAGCAATTAATTAGTCCGCTTGCGGTAATATTTCGAATTTTGCAAGAAATTTCTTTAATGTTACGGGTAAATGTTACGTTTTCTCGAAACTTGTATTACATCGTATTTCGTGAATCGGATCGTTTCCAATGGTTCGATAAAACGATCCTGGAGTCGAGAAACATCGCTGATAACTCAAACCTCGTAGCTCAGTCAGACAAGACATAACATTGGACACGGCGTAGACTGAATACACTCATTACCAGAGTATTCGCGCGTATCTTTTTTCGCAGCTTCTTGTCGGGAGACATTCTTTGCTTAAATCGCGGTTGCAAAGCCGACAAACCGGGAAAAATCCTCTCTTTTCTCGCGATTCGAAAACGTTTCGAGCGGAAGCATTTTGGAGGAACGCAACCGCGGACGTCACGATAATTACAACCTTCGGTCATCGTCGGTTTTCGACTCTGTCTCGACCGTCCCTTTTGTATAAGCTTTTTTCTTATTTCTTCTCCTTTTAACGTTGCTTTCTTTTATTCGTCTTGTTTCGAACGAAAGTCGCTCGCCCAAGAGAAGAGAAAGAGAAAGAGGGAGAGACAGAAAGAGAAAGGCAAACTTTAGTTCCGTTGGAAAGCTTGCTTTTGGAATGGTTCGATATACAAATATAGGACTGTTCCTGATTTTCGAGTATGTTGTATTTTTTAAACGGAACGACACTTTTTGGGGAAAGATGTACATTTTCGTTTGTTGTGGATGGGATATTTGAATGTACAAGGGATAGAACGTGATATTTTAGACGAAGCAGGATATATTGTGTCAAGTGCGTTGATTGAAATCGCAAATCGCATTATACGGTGTTGACGCTGTATACGGACATGTTCGCCGCGTTAGACGAATCTACGTTATAGGAAAATGAATTATACGAAGATCATTGTACGATGCTCTGAGTAAAATTCAACTCTGCCGTAAAAGGATAATACGATCCAGTAATTTGAACGAACGCGTATATTTAAAGAAGAGAAGATTCGATTAATCATTCGGCTTGTAACTTACTCGAAGGCAATAGCAAATTAAGAAAACGAACGAAAGAAATAGCAGGCTAAAACGCGAACAATCGTTAAATCTCGATTAAGCGTTCTCTGCTTTTCCTTCGTAATGAGCAGAAGAAGATATACAACCTGAAATTCCATGGGCGATTCGATAAATTAGTCACGATTTCGAGTAACTCGGCGTGCAGCAATTTACGTCGAAGAAACTCGCGAGTGTTCGCTAAACCCGAATCAGAAATAAGCATCGAATCAACGAACCGCTACGCACGTTGATTGTCTTGCCCGTCTTTGCGAATTGGAGAAGGAACGAGCTAAATCACCGTACAAAGAGAAGAAAAGAGAAAGAGAGAGTGAGAGGAGGAAACCGAGGGTGGTCGGAGAGTTGTTGGTTCGTAAAAGTTAAATCTAAGCAAAGTTTACGTTCGCCGGGTCGTTAAAAGTTCTAAGGGATAAAGCAGTCGCTTTATTGAAAGACTTGTTACGACGGAATTTCGGTCGGCAGAACCGTTTTGCGATTCATAGTCCGTATCTTGAGGCGAACAGAGACAGATTGATGGAAAGACGAACGGTAGAAACGATGGAAAAAGAGATGGAAAGTCGGCATCTCGTGCTTTTAAACGTAACTTATTCGAGGAGTTTCGTAAAACGAAACCGTAATAACATTTCAGCTATGATTTCTGTACCTATACACAATTAAAAATCTACGAAACTATTGATGTGGCCTGGTTTTTGCCAAAGTACACCGGTTACCCGGACAGAGGGAAATCGTTTTTAAATAATTTAAATAATTCCGATTCAAAAAGGGACAGGATTCGAACAATCTTCGTCAGACGAAAAGCATCGCTTTCCTTGTTACTTCGATTATCCCGATCTTGAATTACTCTTGGTTGGATCACTTATCAGTTCCAAAACATCGTTTGTAAATGAACCAAGCAGAATAGAGGAAGAAGAAACAGGAATCTTGAGAAGCTTCGCATGGAATGACGCGGCGTAGACAAATAAATCCAGTGATACGCGCGCACAGACGCTTATGTATGTAGGTACACAGATAGGTATATACGAATGCGAATGCACCAGGAAAACAGTGTAACGGCTAGAAGGATACGTTCCGGTGTCGAATGGAGCTACCTCGCGTTTTATAGGTTACAGGACTAGGTGGGAAACGGGTGGGCGAAGCGGCTGGATCGAAATCCTGCAGATAACGACTAATAGAAGCAGCGGGCGTGAATAGGTGGAACCTGGCTTGACACCAACGTGTAAATAAAATCGTATCTTCGGCGTGAGAATCGGTCCACCGAGAGGACGCTGGGTGACGCGTGTCGCCGATCCTATTCTCCAACTGGAGAACGTGTAAATGCAACTATATGCCTCTATATACTCCATGTGAATTGATATTTGATTCGCTCGTTTCCGGTCCGAATAGGGATAAATTCAACTGGGAGTAAGAAATGTTTTTGTACGCTATCTTGGATTCGACTTAGTCGGTGATGGGATGGTTGTACAAATAAATGTAAGTGATACATTACAAACGTCTTTAACTAGTTAACGTTGAATTTTTATGATTACAGAGGAACTGTTTCAATTAATTTTATTAACATAAATCCATCATTTTTATCGATTTCTATCTTATATTTTGCGAAATATTTCTTTCAGGAGAAAAATTGCAAAAGCTAGTACGTACTTGCAAAACCTACAGGAAATTCGCTCGAAGCGAATTGGAAATGCCAAAGCGATTCTGAATCACGATATCGCGTGTCTATTTCTGTTGGCTAGATAAAATCTAACTTGACGATGGCCATGATATTCTTCCATTTATTTCTTCTACTTATGTTAAAATAACCGCACGTTCATTGTCGATGATATCAAAACATCGTGTTCTCCTTCGTTCTGTTATGTTCCTTATCAGCGAAGATTGTTTTATTAGTGAAAACAAGTTATTAGTTTGCTTTATCGGTTAAACAGAATACCTGACAGACGATTAATATCGCAATATCACTGTTATTATTGAAATTAAAATATTTAACGAAACTCCATACGCTAACCGCGTTCAGATGAATTAAATTCGTGAAAATTTGTCAAACGATCGTACGTACCACCGTGGCCGTCGAACGCGCTATCGAAACATTAATTTTCCTTTCGTTCGCCGTTTTGGTTCCTCAGTCATAATTTTGTTGGTTTTGCATCTGTGTAAAACGGTCTCATAAAGCAAGCACTTTGGCTATTTTTGGTGGTCCAGTTCCGCGTAGTGAGTCACTCGAAACACGAGACAGACGTCGCGTTGCGTCGTTGCGTTAGAACTTTTCCTCGTCTTTCGTTGCTTTGCATGCTCGCTCCTCTCTCTTGCTGGGTATGTTTAGATTCCGGAATTTGCGTGTCATCCCTACCACCCACTTACGAGAAAGCTCTAATGTGCCGGCTACCTCCGGACAAGTGTCGAATTACGGGCACAGCGTTGATTTGTCACGCAAATTTTAACAAAGTTGTCTGGGCGTGACCGTTTTCCATCCTGACCACGTGCAGAGACTCTTTGATCAAGTCTAGGAAAGAGTATCGAGGAATTTCGAAACGCGCAACATCGGCGAAAATATGAGACAAATTTTGCAAGAACCAAAATTCGGCGATTATTCAAGATCGCGTTTTTCCCCTAACATATTATATCTAGCTCTTTTTAAAATATTGTTCACTATTTTTATATCTTTTTACCGTATACCTATACATTTCTTTTAAAGTTTTTATAGACTAAAATATTCTACACAAGTATTTTCGATCACCTTAAATGCACCAATATAAAATATATAGGTATGTTATTCAAATAGCAATTAGGGAAATGACGAAATAAGTAGTAAACAAAGCATTGCGATTACTTGAAAACGAAAAAACTTCCCGTGGCAAAATAGTAGCAGCATCAATTCATGCCTTATTATACATATGTACGATTCGAATATGACGGCGAAACACTGTTCAACATTCTCGTAGTTTTTCTTCAAGTGATTTCTTTACTGTTTTCACGTGTTTTGTGAAATGTTGTTACCATATCGACTGATTTCTTTATTTCTGCAATTGGGCAGATACATATTTCAGAAGAATAGTGTAAAACGCCAAGTATGTCAAAGCGTTATAATACGTTATAAGCGTGCAAGTTAAATACTCCATTGCTCTGCCTCTAATTTTTATAGAAGATCCTGATCTGATAGAGCGCGCTCATAAAGCGAAATTGAAATGTAATTTCGTGTTTTAGGTCTAGTCAGCGTATAAAAATCGGAATACGATTCGAATTATTGTATTTTTAGGCTCCTCTTTAATACGTTCTCGATTTCAACAACCGTTCGGGCGTCATAAGAGTTGATTGCGTGCAAATTGTCCTCTGTTTCTATCCCGAATTTTCTTGGCTACATTCTCCAACCACTTTTACCAAGTGTTTCTTGCTTCGAGACCAGTACTCGTAAACACAGGCTTCGACGTAAAAGGGTGAAAATAGAAATGCCGGCAATTGGGTCGTTACAGCACGATTTTGTAGAAAAGCGACAGCAACTGGTCTGGTTCATTTTGGTCGATAGGTGCGCCACGCTAAATCGAAACCGGTTTCGGATCGACCTTCTTTATTTATTTGAAAACGGTCCGAATTAACCAAGTACCAAAGTATACTAATCATTTTAGTCGTACTTACCAATCAAGCAATGGAGGATTTTCACGGAAAGAAATGAGGTTTTTTGTGTGAACTTGTATAGTTGTATCCAACGTACTTAATATCGTGCTTAGGAAGAATCGATACAGCTATTTTGTATTCGACAAAAAGCGTTCCATCGTTGTTTTCGATATTCGGAATTCCTGCAACGCGCTTACTTACCATAACAAACTTAGAAAATTTATAATGTGTAGATAATTTGATTGGAATTCTTTTTATCTTGCATCAATCGTTTTCTATTCAATAAACTTCCATCTCACCCACCGATAGGACGAACACAATCAAACTCGAGCCAGATATTCGATTATTTCCAAACAAGCGCGCAAATGCGTTGTACGCACGTGTTACGTTAATACCGTTCGATGGAGTTACATTCACCGCGGAAAATATAAAATTTTCAGTGCAGAAAGTAACGCGCGTTCGATGTGGAAGGGGGTCGAGCGCCAGCCACCGAAACGAATCAGGGGTGGAGAATGAAATTTTTCCGTTTTTTGAAAGGTCGCCGCTATAAAACGTGAAATACAAACGTTTCTCGAGAGGCGTACAATCGGTACGGCGACCCCGATTTTTTCGCGAATTGTTCGAACCCCCCCCCCCTTTCTCCCTGTCTGTCACTGTTTCTCTTTTTTCTGTGTTTGTTTCTGTATGCTCGTATACACCCTCGATTAAAAGTACGAGGACACTTACCATTTTCGATTGCACTTCGTTTGGAATGCAAATTATCGATATTGAATCGCATTCCCGTTTTGCAAATTTCATTCCAACGAATAATAACTATTTCGTTTCGAGTAAGTTTTATTCCAAGTAAAATTTGAACGAATCTGGTTACAAAGAAGCAAGTGTTCTCATAGTTTTGAACGAGGTTGTACATCTCATGGTCAGTTGCGCAGTTTTTTTCTGTTCTCCTTCGCTCTCTCTCTCTCTCTCTTTCTCTCTCTGTCTCTCTCCTTTTTTTTATTTTATTGGGCTTTTTTATCGTCCACAAAATGGTCCCAACGTGTCATCTCTGTCGTGCAGTCGTGCTCTGATCCAAAATGGGTCGAGAGGAAGGACGCGAGCGTCGCTATTATAACGCTGTTCGTCGGTACCAATCATTTGCAGTTGAAGTTCGGCCAAGTTTCGATATATCAGGGTTACTTCTCAATGAGGCGAAGCCAATACGAGCCGCCAAAAGGGCGGGAGTTGCGCGTCCCCGGCTTAATTAAGAATTAATAGTCGGTCCTACCATAACAAATTGGCGGTGCTTCCACGTACAGCGTACTTGTACCCACACGCTATTTTTCCGACACCGCTAATCCCCTTGCTTTCCCTGATCTAATTTAACTTAATTCGCATGTGCGTGTATCTTTGTGTTCTTACACGCATCGTATATGCTATTGTACGTTGAACGTGTGTTTTCAGAGAATTAACCGTTTATTTCGTATTGGTTTTTGTTTGTAGAAGATAGTTTGTGCCGTTAAAATAGAGGAAAAACGTCCTGCTTAAAGTCCCTTTTAGATAAAACGTAAAAACTTACATATTCGTGACAACAAGAAAGCACGCTGGTATAAATACCGTACCTGTATCTTTTACCTGAAATATGAATTTTATTTGTAGCTTTACATAACTTATCTCTGTTCCATTCTTATAATTACTTCTGAAAGTCTTTTTTCAAATTATTTTCTGAACATTTTATTGCATCCTTTTATTGTACTTTGTTAAAACGTTTGTTAATTCACGAAATAAAAATCAGACAGTCATCGAATCGTTTCTGATTAACAACAGTGTTATTTATAGTTAACCGAATGATACAGAAGAAAATGATGTGAATTTCTAGCATGCATTTCTGTTCAAGACTAACAAAACATTTATCTTACGCAAATTGACGCAATACAAAGACTGTTTACTCGATTTGAATGCGCAAGCATTCAGAGCGAGGAAAGACTACGCAGAACGATTGCGTAATCTATTTGTCTATGAAAGAACTATTGCACGAAATAGTTAGTTTGTTTCACACCCACTAGATTTCTAGTTGCGAAAACGAATGAACACGCGTTAACCCTGTATGTTGTGTGTCTCTCACGAGTTTTCTACATCTCAACGCACGACGGAGGTACTCAAGATGATCAAAGTTATCGCGTCACCCTTTAGATAGGTATATTCCACGTACACTTCTCAAACATTATTTACTCGCCGGAAGAAACATCCGGACCATAAATAAGGTAGTTTCCGTTTATTTCAAAGTAAAGAACGTAATATTGACAAATCGTTAAAAGTTCAATTAAAGATTGTTTTATTTTGATTAATTTTATATTATGGTTATAAAATTTTAAATATTAATAAAAACACTTGTACAAGGCAACAGTATACCAAACATAGATAGTATTATCGACGAAATAACGAATATGATCGCGATTCGGTTGAAAAAAAAAAACAGAACAAAAAAAGTTCGAATATTATATCAGAGCATCGGTCGTTTAATACCGTACGGTTTTATTTATCTTTAACAAAATTACACAAAAACGCCGTTACGATAAATCGACGTACCGTGTACATTTTCATTTGTTCGTAAATAATACGTGTTCGTTTTTCCCATATTTCCCCGGGCGGAACGTGATCAACGGCAATCCGATAGATAGAGTCACAAAAATGATTTCAATTTCACGTTTCGGCTTTATCAACGCTGCAGTTACGATTTCTAATCGAAACTATAATTCTAATTGTAAAAAGCGATTTCGTTTGTCCTCGTAGCGAAAGAATGCGTATCGTTGGTCGGATGGATATGAGTGTGTATTCGTCATTTAATATTTGGTACGTATCCCAGTTTGACGATGAAAAGCGAAACAAAATAAAACGGCCGCGATGAAAACAAATTTTATAAGAATTTCCATCAAGCTTTAAATCAATGGCGGAACGCGAGAGTATCCCAGCTTCGCATACATTTGTTTACGTATATACATCGTTGGTGTACTTTGATCAAAGAATGCAGAAGAGGGGATAGGATGTTCTACGTTCTACGTCTTACGAGAAAAACGAGAGGAAACAAAATATAATATATGTATATTCGTTTTTGGCACGCATTATAGAATTAAAGGAAGTTATTTATTTCGTGGTTTTACGCAGTGGACCGCATGAAGAAAATATTTAAAATTACACAAAGATATTATAATCACGAAGTGTTACCTAATTTTTTCACTACTACAGTAACGAACTTTGTCCAGTATTCTTGTCCTTCGATTAAAACATACAGGCCACAAAAACTTTATTTCTCTCGAGAAAATGTTTATCGGTCTACACTTAGCTTATACGTAGCTGTACTTGTACATTTCGTATATCATGATGCTCGACGATCACCTCTCGTCAGACAATCTTCGCAATAAGGAACGAGTCTTATGGAGAGAGATGATTAATCAAGGAGAAAGACAAAGTGGCAGCGCGGTGGCGGAGGGAAACGTTGCTTTATAAGAGGCAATTCGTCGCAGGCGTGACGCATTAAAGGCTCAATCTCCGCTCGTGCCTTGTGTTTAAACGAAAAAAAAAGAAAAAGAAAAAAGGAAAGGGGAAGGCAAGAAACGGAGAGAACTGTTTTCTTCGTTGCTTCAAACCCCCATTCCACCCCTTTTAGTTTAACGCGTTATTTCAAGCTGGCGTTTCGTCGCAACGCTCCTCTGCTATTGGCGGCATAGAAAAATGCTTTGTCGTTAGGATGAATAACCAAAAGTAAGAGAAAGACAAAGGAGGAGGCGTTCTGGTTTATGAAGGGTAATTCGTGGCAGCCGCGTCACAGTAGCGAACCTTCGAATCATTCCCTACCTGAAACGAGGAAGCGATCTCGCGCCATTTTTACCATTTCTTATGCTGCTTCGAGACTTTTACTGCTCGCAGGCTCGTAAAGTTATTTTGACTCGAGTCGTGAACCGATTGAAGTCTTTGCGGAAATGGTATAACGAGGCCACAGCCAACCCAAACTTTAACGAGACCTATGTCTAGATTTACGTTCTGTTGCGTTACGATTCTATCAATGGTTTTGTTAGGGTTAAAAAAATCGGAGTTTCATATTTTTTCTGGTTTCGCAAATAACAAACCAATGACGATTTAATACATTTTCTGAATTCGATCAGTTTCATCCGAATCGCTAATGATCGAATTAGGGAAAATAGAACATCGTGGAACAAAATATGCGACATTCCTAGCATAAGAAATGCGCAGGATATCTCATAAATTTCGTTTACTACGTTCACCCTTAGAAAAGTAACTCTACTTCCTCTTTTTCTCTATTTTCGTCAACCCTCTCTCTCTCTCTCTCTCTCTCTCTCTCTCTCTCTCTCTCTCACTGTTTCGTTCCCTTCGAAGCAGGGTTAAGATTATTTACGGAGAAAGGAACGCTTCAAAAATTCATAGAGAAATGGTCGCGCAAGCACGCTCGCCTCTCATATCCGTCGTAAAACGAATACCGTATACACATGGCCGACGAAAAACGCGATTCGATCGACGCGCAAACAACGCTGGCCATCCACCGTTGATCCGGAAATTGGATCTGCCAATAAACTACCTGTGGAAATAATTTTTTTTCACCTCCTTTTTTTTTCTCCTCTTGCTCTCACGCCAATGTCACTCAGGACTGCAATGTTTGCAATCCGCAAGCTCCGCTTGCCGACTCCGCGCGCTCATGCAATCGAGGATCAAGCGTTTTGCACGAGAAGCGACACACACTGCTCTTGGTCCCTTTTTCAATTTTAATTTCATTTCTATTTCTTCGTCGGTTAATTCATTATTTAGTAGTATGTCTTAAAGAATGTCATTTTATTGAGAAAGAATTTTATTGAGAAACATTTTAACGAATAATGGCGGTAGATAGAAATCAGTAAATGAATTAATTGGTCAAACCTTTACGACGTGTTTCGTTTATTTTGAATTCTTTTATATTATAAATCCTATTGTAAATATTACATATTTTTATACCAATATTTTGTTCATTAACCGACTAACATATTATTAGCTTCTAATATATCCTCAAGTCCCCAATGGGGAATACATTCATATTCTTTCGAAAAAGTAACCATTACGATTACGCTCGCTTCGCATTGTCTGCTGGCAAATGACAATGAATAAGTTTCAAAAACTCGCGGAGGAGGGATGATTAAGCGTTTGAAAAGATCGTGAAGAAATTACGTATTCTGGTTGATGGTCGGAGGGTGTCGCGCAACAGTCGACGGAAGCGTGGGCTCTGTAGTTCGTGAATTGAATCGAAATTAAAATTGCTATTCGCGATCGACCATTCGTAAGGCGAGGGGATGAAAAATCGTACAAAAATATACAGCAGAATGCTCTCAAGAAATCGGCTTGGTCGAGATTTTCGAATTCTAGCAGGTAGCTTCCATTTCGCATTGAATCGGAGACTCGAACGGTCAAAGAAATTTAGGGGTCGAATGACTTTACGATCATTTATGGTGACACACGTATTTTGTATTATTCTATATGAAATATTAATATTTAATAAAAACTATTTCTTAGTAATGTGTGTGTGTGTTTTGAATGCATCCGTGCAAAGAAACAGATTACGTAATTTACAAAACACCATCTAATTAAATTCATCCACTTTTAAAATAAATTACATAATCACGTTTCGATTAACCCTCCATTAAATTTTATAGATCGTAGATGAAACCTTTGAAACATTTTTCCTTCAATAATATCTCGTTACGATTAGTAATATCGGTAGTAACGTATTATAACAAGTAAGATATTAGTCAAAAGAATTAAATCGAAATTTTCGATTTGAAATCAAATAATTAAGAAACGTTTCCCTGCGTTAGTATATAGTATATTTATTCTAATCCTATAAATTTTGTTGTATCAGATTGGTAATCCTAGATTCATTTTTCAATGTACTCTTGTAAAGTATCTATCAAATAATAACCAATGTAAAACATTCAGTCATAGATTAAATGTCAGACATTAAATTCCACGAAATTATACGTATGAATCGTTTCGAGATCGTATTTTTTCCATGAATGATGAACACCTCGTTCACGGTTTTGTGTAACACAGAGGATAACGTTTCTATTCTATACGAACTTCACCCAACAATAAGGGATAATGAAGATCGTTGTGGATACTGTATCATCGCTTACGACATACCTTTTGTTGAACAAACAATAGCTAACTGCGAGACGTTGAAAGTATCCAAGAACACAGTTTATTAATGACACGTTGCGAAATATTCTATTATACATTTTTACGGTATTTCTTTTATACAGAACATTTTTTTTAACGTGAATTTATTATGTAACTAAGAATCCCCATTTTCCTCCATATCATCCGCAATAATTTGTTCAAGGCTTTCAAAGCACTTTTCCATTTTCTGATAAATTATCATAATGGAACACAGGTTATGTAAATTATTCTCAAAAATGTTGCTTATGAAAACTACGTGAGAGTGTTTCGTGATATTCTCATTGCTTACACAGCGTATTCAGGCAAGAGATCCGTTATGAAAATTTCAATATATCGTTTGGAATTGACATGTTCGAAAAAAGAGAGCAAAGGTATATAGATTTTTAGAATTTGCTCATTTCGCAAGACTTAATAAACACGGAAGAAGTGATTGGGCGATACCGTTTTGTATTTGCGGAGGCAATTTCCGGATCGCAGGTGGATGTCGCAGGCGTGACGACAGCTGGCCACCTTTCACCGTGAAATACAGCGGCACGCCACTATTTATGATAACGAATGCCCCACGATCGCCGCTCGTCGATACGACAGGTCTGTATCGAGCGTCGTTTCGCGGAAAAATTTGTTGTCGGTTTCACCGTGAAAAACTGGGATACGTTTCGTTCGCTGTTGCTGGATCGGATGCTCGTTTGTCGCGAAGGATAGAAATTGTTTGTGCGCGAATTAAAATTCGATCGATGCGTTTTAACTTGTCAGGAAATCTGTGATAGGTGCGGAGTTACGTTACCGCCATACGCGTCACTGCTATCGTCCGTTCATAATTATTACGCTTCTTGGTACTATAATTAAAATGTAATAATGAGTTATGATAGATTATTAGAAAAACGACTGATGAAATTAAAATAAATAACAATTTCTTAACAATTTTGAAAACTTTGTAGCAAACTGACGATATTTTACCATATATATATATATAATTTGGTTCCACGATGGATACGAGAATCGCTTGACTACAACTCTATAATTTCAAGCCTAGTTTCAGGGAAGCTCAGCCGCGGACTTGAACTCCACAAATCTGTATTTTCTGTCAGTGGGAACGGGAACGGGGCTTAAAGTCGCGCGTAATACACGGGACGCGGAAAAGACATCGCAGCGTATTAACTCTCCTTATCAAAATGCACGGCGCGCGCGCCGGAACGCGGCTACTCTCCGCGAAAGCGTTCCCTGTGTCGCGACCAAGCAAAAATGAGAATACTTCGAATTAAAGCGGAACCACCCTACTATCCGACTACTCTGCATCATCCTGGACCGCTAAATATTTGCCAGATTAACATTTCCGCGGCCGCACCTGGAATGAAATGGCCTCGCGTTTCTCTATTATTTTATCCTACCAGCAATTACACTTGCCGCAATTTTTAATGCACCCGTGACAGGACTTTGCTCCCGCTTACGATATCTTGCCTTTTGTCACTCTGCATATTTTACCATTCGCATTCCTTCTCTAGCTTTGTCACCAAACACGTAATTATTCGAAGAGTAGTGAGAATTCTTGCGTCGATGATTTGTTTAAAGATCGAGATTTTTCGGTGTGAATAGTGGTTTGTGATCGCAGGCGAAATTATTCATCGAGCAAAAATAAAATATTAGTGTAAAAGAATATTAATTTCCATATTAAATGCATTTAGGTTCTAGGATTATCGTAAGGTTTTACGCTGAAACTCCTACGTCGATCATTTACGTTTGCCATTTTGACTTCTCACGTTACGATTCGTTGAAAGAACGATCTATACCACCGAATCTCGTCATTACGAAAAAGAACCTCTGCACTTTACGTTCTCGTATTTTTATCAAATAATCGAACGCACCGTTAGTTTCCCTGATTTCACGTTCGTCAGCCGTAAATTTACATTTTTCCGATGATTGTCATCAATTCAAGGAACTAAAGGAGGAAGAAGGAAGGCAAGAGAGCGCGTAGTGGAACGTCTTTAACGGCGTCGCGGTTGCAGTCGCAGCGTCGTCTGCACCAGACGTCGCGTCGTTCTATTGAATGTATAATTCAAATTTCGTGGTATGAATAATGTGCAATGATGCAGCCGTCGGATAGTGGTGGGAAGGAATGGAGAACGACGGATCGAGACGAGAGCGACAGAGAGAGAGAGCGGCAGAGAGAGAGAAAGAGAGAGAGTTTAGCCCGCTGCGCGAGGGTAACGTAATAAATAATAGAGGCGGGGTCGTCCGTTTCTCAGTCACCCCTCAACAAGCATCTCGCCGTTGAAATATTCAGGGGTTGTAATGGCCTGAAACTCGCTGCCATTCTCTCCAATCCACCTGTCGTTCGAACTGTGAGTTTGAGTGTTGTTTCGACCTTTGCTCTTTCTTCGATCGTTATCGATCATCTATTTCGCGTTTGGAAATGTAACTATTTTTGAGGAAATTTGCAAGTAGAATATTCTTAATATATTTCGATATACGTAATTTTTGTAAGATTTAAAAATCCAAAAGCACGCTAATGTTAGTTATTTTTATAAGAAATTCGGATCTTATTTCTATCTTTGATACGTTGCCTCTACCGAAATTGATATTCTGAAACTGTATCGAAAATGATATCCGTTATATATTTGCTATACCTATTTCTGAGAATATTCTGCTTTCTATCTATTGGATAAGCTTCCTAATTTACATTTTGGGTCACAGTTACCTTCTCGTGGATAGGGTCCCCATCGAGAATAGAATAACTTTCTTTTTACGTTGCGACGTAGAATTCCTGTATTTGCTAAGGAGAACTAAATTATACTAATTGTCGACCCAACTTAAATTTCAAATAGGACGGAAATAATATTGTTGGAGGAAACATCGTGAAAAAGATATTCGAACGTATCTAGATTAAATTGTATCGTGTGAGAAACGAGCGACTACTCGGATACTTTCGAGCAGTAGCGTATGTATAAACAATCTCTCATATTAGTTTCGCTCAATTTCGAAATTATTTGGCGACAAGTTCGTTAGTCGACAGGAATATTGGTACGCACGGCAAGAAAATCCTGTTATAAATAGCTGGAGGGAGAATCGAACATGAACACGCATCGATCGATCACGTTTTGCACATCGGTGTTTCACGTACCTAAAACAAACCTTCGCTTGGTTTAAGTTTCTTCTCGGGAATCTTTTCTTTTCTGTGGCGAAGTTTATACCGTTCAATCACCTGCAGCGCCTACAGCCACGACCTTTCATCGAAATTCTTCACTGAAAGTGCACAGAGAGAGAGAGAGAGAGAGAGAGAGTGAGTGACGGGGGAGGGAGGATGGAAGACGAAAAAGAAGGTGCAGCGACTACCCAACTTCCGTACGTTTGCAGCGGAGCTTAATCTCGCCGAAAGGTCTCGAGCGAATGAAGAATTCCGCCTTTGAGAGCGATCTGAAAATTCTAGAGAACCTTCGCGATACGATAAGCATCTCGTGGCGATAAATTCATCGCGGGACCCATTTGCTTTTCTACGGTACGGTTCGAACCTGCTGGACTAAACTTCAGACTATTTTTGCTCTTCCTTCACGAGGAAAATGAAATTATGTATTTTGGTAGCGTTATTCGGTTGATTTTATCGAGTCGATGCGAAATGGACGGTGAGGTAAAGAAATCGTTCTCAAAGTCTGATACACAGATATAGAAATCAGTTATAGCGATCGGAAATTTCAGACTTCGTAGTTTCAAATTTATGTATATTCGTGTCCACTTAGATCTAATATACACAGTGTTCTCATTAATCAATCTCTTCAAACTTTCAAATTAGAAACTTACATAATAAAGTTTCTATCAACTCTTTAACTTCTGTTTTATGTAAAGAATTTTTTAAGATAACTCCTAATCGAAAGGCTGCGAGAAAAACTTTATAAAATTCATGAATCTTACTATACGTTGCTGATAAAAATTCTAATAAAAAGGTAAAAATTCCTCCTTAAAACTTCGTTCGTTCTTTCTTGAAAATCTATTATTTACGAAGTTAATCGCTAGAAACTAGGATAAGGCGAATATTCTGTATTCCGTATCAAACTTCTACAAATAGCAATATCTCTTTCCATTGTACCACGAATTTCTTGCAAATTGCAAATATGTATCGTATCTTCTTCCTCATACGTGAGACGACTACCATAGAAAATAAATCGTCGCGAAAAAATAGTCCATGTCACAGTTGGCACTATTATGCATCACTTTGAAACGTAATTCGTGACACTGAATCATTCTTTGCGCGCCGATGTTGCGTTATGACTCGACGATTAAATATTTCAGGGATTTCAACGCAGGATGATTTTCATCCTCACGCGCTTCTGTCATCTTTGATGGATATTATCCGCGCTGAACTTTTTAACCCGAGGAATTTCAATCTTTTTGCTGTCAATTTTTCTCTCGCGTTATTACTTTCCTGACCCCTTTCCCCCGTCCCCTCCATTACGTCATATCTGTCTTTTCTGCAATTTGTATGCGCGTTTCTTCTACCACATTTTACTTTCGTTTTATATTATTACACGCCGGTGAAGAGACAAATGACAGAACACAAAAGATTAAATGGCAATCCTAAATAGTTCACCTGCACGGGGTTAATAACATTATGTGACATAAAAGAGCGAGAACTTCCGTATACTCTGCGTCTATAAGAGGAGCCATAATTTCGTGGAATATCCAAATACTGACTTCCAACATCCGATTTGATCGTTCTTTTATTTTTGAAAAGGAACTTTTAGACCTTTTAGTGCAAAATGTATTGAATTTGCGACGTTGCAATTATACGAAGACACATCGATGGTATTATTTAAAATTTATTACGTCATTCGTTCCATGAATCTTTGCATGAATCAAATATCATGTATTTCAGAAACGCTTTTTTTTCTGTTTCATGCTAAATGTATCTAGTATCGTGGAAAAAAGGCCTGAGAGATATCGAGTAAACCATAAACAATGTCGCGAGATCCGAGGCGCCGTCGGGCTCATCAATGTGTCGTCGGTCCTTCAATCGAATAGCTTCGTAGAAAAGACCTACGTGACCCTGGCCACGAGCGGCTGCGGAACACGTGCGTAGTGGATCTAAGAAAAGACAAAGGGATGCTAGAACAGTCAGTGTCGGTGGAGAAGGCATAGGGTGTGAATCGAGAAGTCACAGAGTGCGAGTTGCGTTGACGATATAGTGTTGCTAGCGTTGTCGAGAGAGTGTGGTCCGCGTGAGAGAGAACGTTGGATCCGTTGTGGCGAGTGTTGCAAGTGAACCATTAAGTTATCTAGATTATAGCCCGTTATTGTGACTAGTTCGTGTTAAACAACCATCGTTCCTCTGTCTAATCGACATCTGTGCAACCCATTCATTCTAAATAAATCATAAATATCAGCGTATATAATAATAATATATTCCGCGATATTACATGTATTTAATCCTATTACCTTCCAAGTTATAAGAAACGGAGTCGTATTTGCTTGTCTCTAATATGACTTTTATCCATTTACGTTTCCTTTGATGTTGATTCTCATTTTTATGCAGTAAATAATTCTTTGATCCTCCTCTTTATTTGCTAATTCTTTGTACATACATTAACTTGCAATAAATTTGTTATGCATCCTTTTTTTCTTTGACGATGTTTTTTGCATATGAAATGGAAATATCGTAATATCTAACGTAGACAAGGATATGCATAGACGGTAATCTGTCTCCTCGATCAAAATTTCTGACCTATTAATATCGTAAATGAGTCGAAATTGTGGAAATTTCGATTTTCTTAAAGGCAATGAAAAAAATAATGGAGGAAAGAAGAGGAGAGAAAGAATCTAGTTAAATTAATAAGTAACAGCTAAAATTCTAAAGTTTCATCCCTTCGAATTCGGTGAATCGATCACTGCAAGTGCTTTGACACGCTTGACATCGTTGGGAAAGAGATAGGTTAGTTTCTATGATAAATAGACGCGGAGCGACATTAATCCAAAACCCAGGGAGAGCGGTTTCTAGGTGACAATGATAGAACTGCCAACCCGAGCTACCTCTTCCTACTGCAGCCTAGAGACATAAGCTCTTAAAATATGGCACGATCATTAAACTATTTTCTGACGGAATCGATTTACGATTATGTATTGCCACGTTGCTTACTAAGCGGCAGAATCGCTGCCCCCTCGTTTTTCTTTCAAGACCTTCGTCTTTCGAAAGAATCGCGTCCGTGTAAAAACAAGAATGTATTTTGATATTTGTAGGGCGGTAGAAATTACATTGTCGAAATTAATGTAGGGTATTAGTGTTAAAATTTTTGGAGGGTGCTCGTGGTTCTTACGTTGGTTTTTGCGTGGAAACTGGGTCACGTAGCCTATTACAATATTTCACGGAGGAACATTCCGAGGATGGAGTTCTGTTTTACTCTGACTGATATAAATTTGGAGAACAAAATGGAATTTTCTCTGTTTTGTTGTACATATATAGCAAGATTCTTATTTAATGCAAGCAATTAATATTGCTTTGTGGTAATTCGTCGTAACAAATGACGTACATTTTGCTAACGTTAGATTACTTATTACTGTAGATTGTTCTACTATCTTCCTTGATTATCAAAGTAATAATTTCAGACACTTGTTCAAATAATAAAATGCTAGAATGTTCAGATAATGAAAAGACTAAGTAGTTTTAGTAACAATTACGTTGCGTGTGTGTAATTCTTTTATAATATAAATAGATAACATGTAATTTTGCGGAGAATTCAATATCTCGAAAGTTTATTGTAGCTGCGAATTAAATAATTGGTAGGATTAGTACATATTAATTCTAATTGCTAATTTTTATAATAACTATTATTCGTATTTCCTTGTAGAATTTCTTCCGGGGTTCTCTTAACTTTCAAATAGCACAGGTTTTATACGACCCATTGTTTTCCGTAAACAATAGCAGTAAAAAACGTAGAACTCAAGATAGATACTTCAAATATCCGTTGAAATGCTTGTGTAAATTGGTTTTTTATTCTCTTAAATGCAATTAGATAAAAATCACTGGAGAGAACAACAATAGAACTGTACGATTAAATCGAAAATGTACCAAAGAGTTAAAAAAAGAGGAAGATCTGTGGGACAAGGATATTTGATACATTGCCTTGTACGAACCGTATAATAGTAATACATCCGTACATTGATATTAAATTCCTTTCTGAACGAAGATATCAACAATTATTAAACGTAAAAAGAAAGAAGGGGTCGGTGACAGGAGGAGGTCCCAGTTGTTGGATGAGTGGTCACCCTCGGTCGCCCTTGCTGACGCAGCGTGAAGAGGCAACGACGATCAACGGTCGAATGGAATTAAAGCAACGAAAGTATGATTGGACAGTGGCCAGCTGGCCGTATAATTGAGCATCGTCTCCCCCCTCTCCCGGACATACATTGCTGTCTCGATCGACAAAGCGACACGCGCGACGCGCATAAATCAGAACAATTAGTTGCGCGCTCGTACTTCACAGCCCCGTGAAAATGTCGTGGCGCATTTACCGCGTGCGAACTCTACGCGTGTCTCCTACAAAATTCGTGTTTTATAAATTACCCATAAATTTCATTCTGACCGCCGCCCCTTTGCTTATCTTCCAATTCATCACGTTTCAGTCGATTTTTCGGTAATTATCTATGCGCAGAAATTCTTTCGCGAGGACAAAAATCGATAAAAATCAGATAACTTTGAGAGCTGCTATCTTTTAACAAATTCCGAGTCTATGGAAGCAATGGCTTAAGCCTGCGTTATTTTCATACACATTACCATGTATGTAGGTAATTAACGTATAGAATGATATTCCTTGCGATTAGTATAAAGTTCTGAAGGATCGTGATTCAAACCAACATAATAAATTACGTTAGTAACAACTCAAGTTGTGACGTGAATTAGGAATGTAGCCAAAACGTCAGTAATTATTATGTTGTAACATAAATTGGATCGATTTAATTGGCTGTAAATTTATCCGCGTACGATATCCAGACGTTTTAGAGAATACGTAAAACAATCTCTGCGTACACGTGGTTATTTATCAATTTTTTTAAACAGATGTTTTAATCGTGGTCCATTCTGATATTCACGAATATGGCAATTAAATAAACGCCAAAGTATCTACTAATTAAATGCATTTCTGAAAAAATATCTACAGAAGCTCTTTCACGTGCAAAGTACTATAAAAGTAAAGGGAAATTAAAGAAAGACGCGAAAAGTGCTTTTAATTAAGATGTTTCCAACATGAATATGTATGGTGTATCTCTCGAATAGCGGATCCATGCGTAAATTATAGCGGTTAAATAAACGCTACGCTTCTTAGTCATGTTGGTTGACAGATGTTATATTTGCTAAACCGAGTACGATAATGATCTAAAATCAAGCGATACGTTTTCAACGATACCTAAAACTGACATCGACAAAACGAAAGTAATCCCGGAGCGAATTCAGGGACAAAGGTATATGGCGATTTAACCACGTGTCAAAATATATCTAATGGAATTGAAAAGTCCCTCGATCGGGTTCTCCGCGAGAACGTTACGCTCCAGGACGTTAAGTGACCTGTCGCGTAAATGCGGTAGACGATGAAACTGTTATTTGACGAGCTGTATCAACGTAAACCGCTGGGTCTCTGTCGCCCTCGTTTCCACTGGGAATCAGACGAGTTTGCTCAGTACATGCCGAATGCGCGTACGATGTTGATCGTTTGCCAGACTACTAGAAATTATCATCCCCCGAATATACCCGGTGCATAAACGATCGTCGACTGTACGTGCGTTTGCCGATGTTACGCATCAGTGAAAATAGCTTTGGACAGGTCGCCGTGTTTGCTACTCTTATTTAAACACGTAGCCCTTTTTTTGCTTAATTACATTTCTTTTCTTCTCCATTTTCCAGCGTCTTCTCATACTTCTTTTTTCTCATGCACGACACTTTAACCCTTCGATACTAAAACTCAACCTAATCGTGGAATTTTACATAGTAACTTTTCGATTTAATTTCAATCTCCCGTGAATCAGTTGCTCTTAGTTTATCTACGGAAGTGTGAAGAGGAAAAGAAAAGGTAGCAGATATACTAAAAACTCCAAATAAATCAAAAATAGACTTAAGAAGTCTTATCTTGTGAAATCTACCTTAAGAAATCTTTCACTTACTATCATAAGTACTATACTACTACAAACACCAAAGATACACGAGTACTAAAATACGTCGTCTTTGAAAAGAAGAACCTCGAAGAAAAGTATCAAAAGAGATATATAACGCCATAAAGCGTTAAGCCATATAGCGTCTATAACGCTATAAGTAGACATACTCGTGTACCTATACGTATTTTTTAAATCTTATTTTACCTTCGTGTTACTATTCTATTATATAATATTTCTCGACAATAATTTTTTGATACCCTTCATTCTTCCCAAGATATTCGAGTATCCAGTTAAAACGAACATACGATGTTCGATTCGCTAAACACGAAACATCTCGTGATCTATGCATACAATGGCCATCAACAGAAAAATGCTCGTATACAATGTACCAATCGAATCAGCATAAGCTATCAACGTGTTCGTACGTCCATGCCTTTCGGTATCTATTGCTAGCGATGGGATCAAGTGTATTGCAAGCAAGTTTGAATCTAATTGTAAAGTTTCGTATGTCTCGCGAATAAGTACTTTGAGAAAAAGGTGATTTTAATCGTAAGATTAGATGCAACAGGTTCGAATATTTTTAATAAAAGTAGCTCGATGAACGAGAGAGGGATAAGTTACTTTATAAACGTACAGTGGCGGACAAAAGGAAATCCGATATTAATACTTGTATGTATGACATTTTTTATTACGTTAGCGATAGTTATCTATATTGGTATATTATCTATTCCTTGGTTCTTTATCTTTTAAATTTTCTTTTGTCCGTCATTGTTTTATAGGAAATGAAATATCACCTCTTACGAGATAATGGTCGAATCTGGTAATTGCAAACTTTTACACCGGCATTGGCTTGGATTCGCGATTGCGTATTGAACTTGATCCCATCGCTATCCATCGAACGTGGTCTAAGTTTAGTCGTCGTTCACGCGGTCATCCGTCACTCGAAATTGGCAGATCGCAGTCACGGTGCGATTCTCGTACGGTCAATTACGTAAACAGGTCCGACGTGGCAGAACGGCTCGGCGTCGCGACGGAAATATTTGGCCGGTAATAACGCGTAGCGTGCTTCCTCGGGTGGTCACTAGCGTTTTCGGCTCCACCCGTTCTGCGCTGCAGCGATAACTTTCGCAATTACACGAATATGCACGGAGAGAAATGCCGCGCGTGCCATGAGATTTTGAAATCTATCCAACCTCGCTACTACCGTTAAACGGATTGAAATAAGGGTGGTTTTGTACTTTCGCCCCGTATCTGACAATGAAATAATAAACGGTGGATGCGTCGAATTAGTCGTGAAATCGTGCATAATCTTAGAATTTATGAGATTCTACTATAGGAAATCGTCGGATACTTCTGATACTCGTACGTTCTTATCGTTGCTATTTATAATCGTTTAATTCAATTTACTTTCACTCGGTAATAGCGCGAATCGAGTTTAACCACTTTTGATAATCGATAATTAAGTATATAGAAATCTCTGACGCGTTTACGCAATCTAAGCAACTAGCAGAAGATTGTCCACGGATTGAAGGAGATCGATAAGAGACTGTCGACATCTCGTGCAGCCCCAAAAGTCCCATAGTAATCATGTGGCGTGAGGCGTAGTCGTTAGAAGAGCTTTGTGGTATAAGCGAAAGCCGGTGGAGATTCTGAAATTAGGGGGCAATTCCCCCAGTGCTTTCGGTTCAACTTCCACTGGGAGGTACCTGGTTCTCTCTGCCCCAGAACCAACCAACAACCACCAGCCGGCATGCACGCGCCGTCCGAAAGTACCGGCTTCGAGACAGTCGTATCTATGCGAATCGAATGCTAACGAGCGCAAAATTGCGACCACGCTCCACGCTCGACCCTGTGACAGAAATTTTAAACGCCACGTGGGATAACCAGGCTTACGCGTGGTCGGAAATTACGGCGAACTCGCTGTATGGACGAAATAAGCTTTGCATTGTAATCGTTATTGGCGATCGTTCCCGATGTTTGAAGGGGATCAAGTAAATAAGTTATTGGTACAGGTTTTTAGGAAATATCGGTGTAATTTTACAGCATAAAAGGTTCGCGACAGCATAAAAAGAAAGTTATTCCAAAATTTCATAAATCCCAATTTCAGTGATTTTATGATTAAACTCACGAATAATTTGAAGCGGAAGTTGTTCGAAATTAAATTAGATTTTGTCAAATTATACATTTGAAACACTTTTTACTTCGAGTTTCCTCTTGAGATCATCCAGCAAGAGATTTTATGATAGGTATTACATATCGTTTGTACGCGATAAGAATGACACATTGCCATGATCTAAATAGATGTGACATAAAGCTATCCAGGAATTCTAGTTTATGACGTTATTCGACGATAAACTGATTTAAGGCGTCGCGTCGCGTCGAGGCTTTCGTGATCACACTAAAAAATAATTTACGTAAATATTTACATCACGTATTGGACCTTAAAATAATAATTCGTTTATTCGCTCGCTTTTATACGCGATAATTACAGAACGATATACAACAACGTAATTATTTTCTAACTTCAGCTTCTAAATTAATGAAGTGTTTTTCATCCCTTTCAGCGTTACAATCTCTACAAATCTGAGATCCTTATTTTGTAGCACTGTATAATTTCATTGCTACGTTGCAACAACATTCTCCTTCGAATCAGAGAGCCATGGCGATTAAGCGCACGTAGGACGCGATGACGGTGCAACGATAACGGCCGATCATTCCCTCACGGTTTTATGATTAATTCCTTATCGGTCCGTCTTTCCTTTGTCAGCTCGAAATCGTCGATTCCTCGTGACTAAAGTTTATTTTCCGTACTCTCATTGTCCTCTCCTGTCGTTACCACTGGTACGAGGGCGCACCGTATATTTCGCCGTGTGTTTTTGCATCCATTTAGATGGCAATCGTGGTCAGAGACATTTTATTGCGACCGATCACGAAGTTCAACCCTATGTTCTCTCCGGTTTTCCGCGTAATCCTCGCGTTTCCACCGTGTCCTCAAACGCGCACACGCAAAGCTGTATTAACGACTTCCTTCTACGATTCTCTCGTGGCAATGTTGGATAGGCAGGAATTGAAGAGCTTACTTCGAATCCATCTTAAATCCGACGAATGCGAATTCGAGAGGATCCTCTTGTTACTACGCACCTTTATTATAAGCATTGCTCGAAGGAATAACGGTGCTTGTAGCATATTATCGACTCGAGTAAAGGGAGAAACGAAAGGGATATTGTGCTGTTGATAAAATAACAGAGTGCTGAGATGATTAACATAATTATGATTTGTAATAATGTACGTATAATACAAAGAGACGAAACGAGTGGAGGTTATTATTTTCAAGAATGATTCGTTTAAAAAATACAAGTATCTTTCCTTTTCGTGTGCTTGCCTTTCGAAAACTTATAAAGAAAGTAGATTAACCGCATGTACATGCCAATGTGTAGCACCTAATTGGAAACTAACGATCGGCAGTTACTCTGGTACCACTAGCAATCTCTCTATACGCCGGTACACCCCTGAATGCGTAATCATTCAAGCGAATGTGATCCCACTGGTCCTGCTGGATTCTCGGTGCTCTGATAGGTGATTAAATTTAAATTTGTCTTAGCTGAACAAACCTCGATCTATCATACGCAGCGAGGACGAGTAATGAAAAATGAGTTTGTCATCCGAGATAACGGGTATTTAGGCTGTGTTGTATGAAATTCCAGTTTCGCTATTACAGTTTGTCGATCTAGCTTTCTCCTATGGACTTAGGATGGCGTCGAAACGCTTCTCTACGAACCGTGATTGAGTACCGGATCGAGAATATATTTTCGTAATCCCGAAACAACGCTATTCCTCGATTAATAAACGATAATTTCATTTTTATTAACTTTTATGGAATCTTATCGTTGTAAATACTTTTAGCAGAAGATAATTCTATTAAAAGCACTCGTAAATACGATTGTAAGGAGTTGCACGAAGATTAGGAACAGATCCATTAAAAGGGAAAAAATATCGTAGGATCATTAGATTCGACCTTGCTTCAGAGTAATTGGCAGATATTCGTTTGATCGTTGCTTTGCAAGATTCAACTATCTTATCACGAGGTAAGATAAAGAAAGACAAGATTGTTCGACAATGAACGCGATAACTATCGTAGGAGAAAAATAGGGGAAATAATCTAATCAACGAATACAGTACTCTTGCAGCCATAAGAGATTTAACCAGTTATGTTCTCGACGGAATAGAGACAGAACCAAGCGCAATTTTCCTTGAACAGATTGTAACGTGCCTGTCGTGGAATAAAAGTACAGGAAACGATACTATTATATATCGATGATTCAAAAAATAAACAACTAAAAGCGACAACTATCCAGCGATACAACACGATAAGTTTGTCGAAATTCGCTCGTCACCTTCCAATTTCTTATCTTTTATCGATTATCCATTAAACCTACGGTTACAACCAATTGAAGGAGGTGGTCGATTTTATGGTTCCTCCCCTTTGGCCCATTACAATACGTCAGGAATTGAGCAGGGCGATTCGCGCGTTGTGTCCTCGTAAAATTCCGAGCACATTTAGCTGGGCGAATAGCCTTCGTGGATAAAATCCACGAGAACGATGATCTGTTTGGCCGGTCGAACGAGGGAAGAATGGAGTCTAGAGGGAACGAGGAAAAAATGTATAGGAATTATCGGCGTTGACGTACCAACGATTTTGCGCGGTCATTCAATAACTTCGCCTAGAGGCAACCTGCGTGATACATTTTCGGATGGAGCGGCATATGGCGCACCAACTGCTCTCTGTACGAGACGATAAGATAACGGCCGTGCATTCGTTCTTATCAAAGATGTCTATATTGAACCGTGAGATAAAGCACGGCTTTTTTCTGGGGTTCACGATGGGAACCTATCAATTTTTCTTTCGCTCCTGCGATGATGGGACAGCAAGCAAATGGAATTTTGTATTATTCGATGGAAAATGGGAACGTATCTCGAAAGGGGACTTCGGAAATTGTATTTTATTTCGAATGTAAAAGCTGGAAAAGACGTTTTAACGTTAATATAGAAAGATAAAAGACATCTTAACAATAAGATGCAACGTTAGGCAGCCCGAAGTTCAAATAAAAAAGATGTCCTTTAGATAGATCGAACGCACGAAAGAATTTCGCAAGCGCCGTTTTCGAACGTTGAAATAGACAGGCGAAAATACTCGCTCGACAGCCCGTCCTTTTGATTTCGCTGATTGAAATTCTGAGTATTGCGACCTGTATCGATTGAACGAACGACATTTTTGGCACGACTCACCGCAACTGTACTATTTTCATATTTAAGATCTTGGCTTTTCCACGAATCGTTTAATCATCATCTGCACGCTCTTCGTCGAGTCTACATATAGATCGTATTTTAGGATATAATCGAATGGAGGAAAAGGATTTTTATTACCATACTTTTCTAACGCTATTCTGATTCGAGTACCTTAAATATTGGGCGAAGTAGATAATAACGTTATAACGTTTTTTCCGTTCGAGTTAAATATTCAACGTTCATAGAAATATTAAATATGAATAATTGGCATGTATGCGTGGGGCAACGATCTTACTTCGTCTTTTCTTTTAAAAGTCGTATCTTTTTCTTCTATCTTTAGTTCCTCAATGTCAAAAAAAAGGGGAAGTGGTGTAAATATTTGAACGATTCTCCTCCGTTCGTTCTCTTTACATTTTCTTCTTAGTTTCTCTGCGTCGCAAAAAGAAAGGAATTAGGTTAAATATTTGGAAGATAAAATTTATTTACATTCTATATCGTTAACGGAGGTTACATTATTAACTCCTTCCGCAAGGGCAAATCTGCACGACAAAATGACGAAGAAATAAAATAAGTTATCGGTTGAGAAAGTTACATTGCATTATAGAAAGTTGATACACGTGTACTTACGCGTGTCTTTCTGAAAATCCTTCAAAACTCATCGTCAACTAAAATCTTGTGAAAAGGAAGATAAACAAAGGTGACACGAAACGTTATCTTTATTCCGCGATTCGTTTCGTAGGAAACGATATGAATAATAAGGCACGGAAAATGTGGAGAATCGTGATCCCACGTGAGATCTCTGGTGGAAGCGTGTCCTGGTCGAGATGTAAAAATATTTCTTGATAACATTGTCGTGACGGAATTTTTCGCTCGATTGCGGTTCTCCGCTTCGCGATTTCGCGGCTCGTCGCTACGACGACGACGACAACGACAACGACAACGACGAACGGGAATACCATTACCGGCGAATAAAGAACCGAGGCTAGACGTTATAACAGCATCGCTGGAGCTGCGCCTCCGGTTCCTTCGAGGGCTCTCCCGGGAACTCTAACGATGTTGCGCCGCGAAAAAGAAATTCGAGCGGTTCCGGTGCTGATATACACGTATACGAAGAACCTTCGCAGAAATACCGAGCCAAATATGCTTTTAAGAACGCAGATGCTCTTGCATAGCGAGGATATTCTTAATGCCTTTGTAAACCCGTCTTCCCCGTTCACGTGTCCATTTTTATTCTTCACCCTTACCTTCTTTCTTTCGCTTTTTCGATCTTCCGCTGAGTTATCTCGTTCTTAGATGTTGGTACTCGTTGTCTCTGAAGAACTTTGTTACTTCGATCCTTTAGTTTAATAGACAAAATTTCGTTACTAAGATATATCTTCTTCGTTTGTGATTCGCTTTTACCTTATATATAATATAACATTAATTAGTATCATTATGAAACGTACACAAACGGAGAAAAAGATTCAGCAAATTTGTTCAATCGATTACTCCGTAACTTCTTTGATTCTCAAGTACGCTATGTGAAAACCATTCAATCTTAAATAGCTTAATAATATCTTCCTCGTGTTTTTTGTTCGTTTACTTTTTGAAGCAATCGACGACGAAAGAAACGATAATTCGATAAGGTTGGAACGTTATTATGAAAAGTGATGTACGCGTCACCGGTGAACATGGTGAGAAGAACAGTTACGACACGGTTGACAACGTGGCAAGATAATCGAATAACCGGTGCACCGTAACACCCTTGTTCCCGGTGCAACTGAGCTCACCTGTGTACGTGCCAGACTTTCTTCTAAGGAGCAAGACAGAGGGGGAGGTAGGAGGGAGAGAGAGAGAGAGAGAAAGAGAGGGAGAGAGAAGTTTCATGGCAATTCTCTGCCCGCGTCTTAACTCGCGGTATTACACTTTCAGCTCCAGCGACGCCGCTTTGCTCGAGGAGCCGGTCTTTTCCGGTATGCGCCAACTATGAGTTGCATCGCGATGCAAACACCAAGTAATTCATTCGTACAAATTTCGATTACGAGCGGGTGAAATGTTCGTAGTCGGTGTCAACACAAAAAGAACAATTTCGCTGGGATGTTTAATACACATGTTGTTCCAAGTTCCACTAGCTATATAACGAAAAGTAAAAAATCAAATTGTAAGATATATGGTAGGCTACTTTCGAAATAAGAACGTAATCCCCTTTAAAAATCTCTCCGCTATCGCGGAAAATATTCCCTCTTCTGTAATTAGCCACCCAATGCTCATTATTTCTCATGCATGACGCGTCGTTATTTTCGAACTAATTAAAATTCGCTGTTGTTGCGCGGCAAATTCTCCATTATCAGGAATACAGTTTCATTCGCATCGAATCCCGTTCCGGAATACGCGGGAGACGCGTAAGCGCGCGGCCGTAGTCCCGTTCGATTTTAATTTCCTGACTACTTTTTAACGACTATGCAGAGAGTAAAAGAGTAAAAAAAGAGTAAAGAAAGAGTAGAACAAAAGGGGAATATACTCGCGAGGCGAAGATTACTGTTGATATATTCGATCACTGATTTACCGCATTTCTATATATTTGGAAAATAACTTGGTATTAATATTGCTCGTGATAACTGCTCAATATTAAGCCTTATGGACCTTTTAACTTTTGAAAGTCGGTTGTACCAAACGACTTGGTAGGAATGCGAATGACACGTCACGGCGTGTCGTGCGCGCTGGAGTATCGCGCCGCTGGCTCATATTACGTTATATTACGATACTGATTATCAAAACGTTAGTCCCGGCGTGTTTGAATGGAAATTTCCAGCGCCAGAGTTATCAATGATCAAACACCGATAAAAGTCGACTCGAGGTACGATGTGTTCGTCGATCATACAGCAGAGAAACGACGAATATAAATCTCCTTCGGACGTAGAAGGTTGCTTTTACGTAGGTGCAAATTATCGAATTGCCTATGAACATAAAACGAAAAATGGTTGAAAACTGAGCTTTATCAGGGAAAAATTACAGGTTGTCTCACTTGACCATATAGTAGCTTCTAACTATCTTTGGAATGTGAAAGATTAGTAATATCAACTGTTTTCAAGCAATTATTCTATTGTTGCAAATTGCAAAAGATTTAAGTTAAGGTTTATGTTTCACCAATCGTTTGTATTACTCGTACTAGGAATAAATTAGATACAATAATTGATGGTTCGCGTGATTTTCATTCTTTTTAGCATGATAGGAACAATATTTTAAAAAATATAATAATATTTTTTTAAACGAATATGGAGAGAAATTTTTCGGTATATCCTACACCTAATGAAGATGAATATTCTTGTATCTTGATAATTTATAATCCAATGCGGCAAGATTCTGATCAATTTGGGTAAAAGATGTTACCATTCATAATGGAAAGAGGATAATGAATATTCCCATTACAAGGATGGAAAGTTATAAAATTTATCGCAGAATGTGACAGTTTCAATTGTTGGGAAGATTGCATGTGAATTGCATTGTTCATTAATGTGCTCCAATTCAAGCAGAAACATACGGCGATGAATAGTCAGCATTCATTTCTGAGGTATACGTAATACTAATACGCTTTAAATTGTTACCGTTTCAGTATTTTTTCAGTCTATGAGAATATTATACTGTACGAATAGAAAAAATACTTCGTAAATGCTTCGCGGTACTATTGTGCTATGTTCGACATATTTCAAAAGGTTTATATGTAAAAGAAACGAATAGCCGTTCGCTCGTTCAATACCTCCCATTAGAAATATCCATAATAGGGCAATTATTTTGCCAACTAATTCATATCATGCATGACTTTTCCCCTACACGAGGAACGTATGTGACGTTCATTAGCGTTATTATTTTGTCCCATTATGAAACTGATTGACGCAGCAAAAATACGGACACACCAAAAAATAATAAATTCGATGGAGCGGCAAGTATCGAAATTTTAATAAATTCATTGGAAGGGGGTGAGGAGGTAGGGGTTGGATGGGACACGTCGTATAGATTTCAAGTTGACAAGTGGTGCGCCGGTATCAATTTCTAATTAATTCCCCGCGGTACGTCATTAACGTAAATTAAACGTTTCGTTTGCCGTGCCGCTGACTCGCTCTTTATTGAAAGATCGTTAAATGCTCGATGAATTATCGTTCCGGAAATTTTGTCGGACGAGTGGGGTCTGTACCGACGAAAGTGCCGCCCTAAATCATTAATGGAATATTCGGTGACCACTGGCCGGTACGAGTAAATGGCAATTACTGCTTTACGCTTCGTGGCCTGGCTTCGAGTAATTTTACTCCCTGGAAATTGGACGTGATACGATCCAACTATGTATGTACACCAACTATGCCCGAACACATTCGCGAGGATTGCCCACGAGTTTCCACTTTTCCCTCGTATCTTGTTTTCTTTTTCCTTCGTTTTGCCTGCTATTTTCTTTTTCCCTCCCCTTTTTTTATCTTTCGTTTTTTCTTTTTCTTTCTTCTGCTTTTTTTTGATCCTGACAGTTATTTCGAAAATTAAGGTGCATGGATGGTATCCTGGATATAATGGCGTCGTTAAAATTTTATCGTCGCTTGTCTTTTACGGGGGAATCGGTTTAAGCCTACTGAGAATTAGAGAAGTGTACGAGGGGTGTTAATTAAAGCGGTGAAAGATGTAAGAGGAAATATTATGTCATGGTGTAATGCTTCACTTATGACGATGTAAGAATGTAATATACTATGAAATATATTACATTAGTACTATAATACTTATACTATATTACTGAGGGCAAAAAATTCCTCTTGTATATTGATTAATAAAAATTTCTGTTTCAGGTAAGTAACCTGGAATTGTATTAAAATCATGAAAAATCATAGCAAAATCATAGTGGTAAGTCAACTGAACATTTTAATTGCAAACATAACACGATATCGAGCAATATATTTATGCAATAGAAATGTCAGTATATAATAGAGCAAGAAATCTTATCAACTAATAGATCTTAAGTATATACATATAAGTTGAATGCATTATATGCCTGGTTATAAAATATATCTAAATTGGACGAGAGATTAAAAAGAGCAGAATACGTATCTCTGGCAAAAGATAACTTTACAGATCTTTTCGACGACTGTAACTAACTATAGAAAGTTGTGCGACTAAAAGTATACGTTACGACCTCTCAACTAGGTGACCATCAGTTATGTTGTAAGTGTTCGGTTGAGATCGCAGATCTTGAACGATATTAACGTTCAAGGTGGAGGGAAGTTAAAGGATTCCTGTATTTATAGATTTTATTTGAAGTGTTTAGTATAAAAGTAAGAATACGTGGAACATAAGTAATAGAGTTTAAATATAGACGAGTGCGTGATGAGTCTTTTTCTCTAGAAGCGTCTGGTGTTTATATTCTAAATGTCAGTGTAGAGGGTGTATTGTCGTCAACGTTTCCTGTGAGGTGGGAATCTGTGTCTGTTCAATCCTGTGACTGTCGAATTGTCGTTGGCGTTTCGCATGTGGTGCGTTTTGTGCGTACCTGGCCGAGGACGCGGAGCATAACGTCTAGTTAACGACATCGTCCTTGGTCTGTTGTCGAGTTCTCATCTGGTCGCAGTTGACACGTCGTTTGCTGTTGAGCGGATCCGTCGAGCGCTTAACGCTAGATTTACGGGACCTGTCAATTTGACGGGTTTCAAACTTCGAAATGAAATACCCCAAAAACCATATCATTAATTTTGACCATTTTGCATCGTAAATTAATCATTTCATCCAAAGAATTTATACACACAATTATTTTATGTCTGGTTGTGTAACCAGTGCTTTCGAATTGATAATCGACAGACACATAATGGAGCACATAAAAGATTGCACTGAAACCGAGGCACATCGAGTTTTGAAAAAAGACTGGACAATCACAGTTGCTGAGTTACATAGTTTTCTAGGAATTCTATATGCCCGGGGCGCATATGAAACGAGATCATTGAAAGCTTCCGAAAGATTACAAACAGATAAATTTGCGCTGATATCCGAAATACGGAACAAATTTATAAATAATAGCCAGGTTTGTTATAAGCTTTATGAAAATATCTCAATAAATGAACAATTATTTCCAACGAGAGCCCGATGTAGGTTTACGCGATATATGCCGAATAAGCCTCATAAATTTGGCATTAAGTTTTGGTTAGCGGTTGACGTCCAAATAAAATATATTTTGAATGGTTTCCCTTATATGGGGAAAGATGAAACTCGATGCTCAAAATCGTTGGGCGAGTTTGTAACGTTAAAATTAGCCAAACCATATTTAAACGAGGCAGAAATATAACGACAGATAATTTCTTTACAAGCATCCCGCTATCTAAAAAATTACTTACAGAAAAGACAACTTTGGTTGAGACCATCCGATCGAACAAAAGAGAACTGTCAAGACCAGCGAAGGAAAAAAAGGACAAGATGACTTTGTTTTCCTCACATTTATATAAATCAGAAAACTGCGCGCTTACTGTGTATAAAAGTAAACCTGACGTAAAAGTCCTCCTTCTAAACACCAAACATACAGGTGTACAAGTAGAAGACAATTATAAACGTGTTCCAGAAATCATTACTTTTTATAATAAAACAAAGTTTGGCGTGGATCGTTGTTGTGGCGTGTCGTTGACCAGATGGCACGCAAATATAGGGTGAAAGCAGGGCGTTTCCGATGGCCCCTTTAAGCTTTTTTCAATATTTTAGATTTGGCAGCGATAAACTCGTGGATATTATGTAAAGAGTCGAAAAGAGGGTCGAAAATATCCAGAAAGGAGTTCATATTTTGTTTAACCGAGGAATTAGCTGGAGAAAACAAGAAGAACATTTACCAAAAATCAGATGCTTCATTTCTGCCACTTTCAACGTCAGAAGTGCGAAAAAGTTGTGGGCACTGCCAAAAAAATGGAAGCAATTATTGTTGTATATATTGCAAAAAGATCGTTTGCGGAAAATGTACAAACAAAATTCAGTATATTTGTAAAAAATGTGCTCAATAAATATGATTACCCTATACCGTTAATATTATTGTTATCATTTCCGTGATAATTTAAAACAAAAATTGTTTACTTATTAATAATTTATTTAAACGCGAAGCTTAATATTGTTCAATTCAGACATAATTTGAGTAAATCGATTTTTTAAAGAAAATGCGTATTTTCGTTTACCCGTCAATTTCTGTCAGACGTCAAACGTCTGTAAACCTAGTGATAAGATACTAATTAACTCTTCTCGACGTGATCCGAGTTGTAAACTTTATAATGTGTAATGGGGGAAATTCCAACTTTTCAAAAAAATAGTAGATGTTTGTCCGTACCGTAAACTGAGGACAACTTTAAATCCTGAACAATATACAAACTGTAAAATTCTAATGGATCTGTAGCAAACAGCAATTTTTAAGCCGTATTAAATTTACTTGATACCTTAATTATCATATTAAAATTATCAAATCATGTTATGATTTTACATAGGTATGCAGAATTCAAAGTTCTACGCTTTAATATTCTCAGATCAGTTTCATCGGATTATTCTTAAACTTTTCCTAAATTGCACAGGTAAAAATTTTAGTATTTGCTTTTAGATGAATAATATTCTTTTCGTAAAAGGGAGGTAGATTCTATGACAAAATGCATAGTTTGATACTATAGTAATTGGTTCTTACGTAATCCGTATTGTAATCCGTCAAATCGTTTAAAAAATTTGGAAACGAACTATTAAGAATGAAATACCAGTCTCGCGAATCGCCGACACAAATTTCTTCTCTTTAATGCGAATTTTGCATAACAAATTTTCTCAAGCGCGACGCGCCCCTAAATACCAGCGTCCTCGTTAGAAACATTTTGTCACGATTTAGCGCGCAGGAAGCATATCGACACGTGTTGGGCGAAGTTGCATCCTTCGCTGGGTCCGGTGAATGCGCATTCATCGGCAATTTCGCGCGTGGAACAGTTTGCGAGGTGGGAACGCGCGAGCAACGACGACAAGTTCTGCATACTTTCCATATGTAGCGCGAAACGCGTCTACCCGCCCAAGAGGTGTTCTTGTTGTTGCTTGAATTGCATTTCCAGAATTTCTAATGCGACCAAGCCTGAACTTGCGCGACGATTCGCGGAAGAATCGAGACCGGAGTTAAACGCGACGCGCGTGCTTCGCAAAATTAATTTAATCGAGCGTGCAACGTATCATCCTTTTTAACATCTAAGCGTTCCGTTTTTGCTTTGATTTCTTCATTATTATTTCTTGCTACCAGTCGTAGTAATTGACATTTCTATTAATTAATCTTCGACTTAACATTCGATATAATCGTCGTTTCACGATAGTTAAGGAGCATCCCAAACTATTAATTAATAGAATATTTACAAAGATAGAATCTTTTCAGTATTTAATTAAAAGCCTGATATAAATAGTTAAATCGAAGTAAAAGTCTGTACAAAATAAAAAATTTTACTGCCTCGGATAAATACATACATACTATTTGTCAGAATGATATTGGATTTATTTTATTTATTTTGTATTACAAGATCTAAATCTTTACAATAAATGGCGTCTAATTTATGTCTTTCTTAACCGTATTTCTAAATAAGTCATAGAAATTTGTAATTATTCCGAAACAAAGCACCGCAGGTTAATCGAGTGGGGTCAACGTTAAATTTCGACAGCGGCTTACATCATTAACGAGCAATTTCTGACGAACAACACTGGGCTGTCCCCATATTTACATCGAACCATGGCTATTCGATGCACGAATATGTCACATCGGTTTAACGCTCACTGTACTTGGTGAACTGGTTAAATTTAACACTAACTACGTGGTCATATGGCCGCGAAAACATCAATATAACAAGTCTCTATCGATGTTGCGTACATCGTTCCACGTCGCGTTTCCACGAAGCCTCTGCCCTTGCCTCTGTCCCCTTGGAATTTAAATCGAAAGCTTTACGAGCTGCGAAATTTGAGCGTCGTAAAATGCGCTCTCTAACCCATTTCCTGCTTTACGATTATCGTGCTCGATATTTTCTACAGGAGTATAAGCGTCTGCACTTTCTGAATAAAAGAAAACCATGCCTGACAGTTTTCTCTTCGTTATTTAACCCTGCCACGTACAGTGGTTGACGAACGTTTTAACGTTATTGCTACAAAAAATAACTAAAATTGGCTTTTCTTCTTCGCGTCTTTTTTCACGGCTTAGATGCAACAAAACATATACATATGTATATTTTCGGTTATTTCGACTCGTCTTCGAGGCCGCTGAAGGATCTAGTTTCCAAGGGTTAATACAGTTCTGTAGTCCCTTTAACAAAGTACAGGCGTCTTTAAGCCAGGCAGCTTAGCTTCGACAACTCTATTCCAAGCAATCACCCTTTCGCATCGACCAAAATATCGCCTATCGCAAACCAGCGAAATACTGGTTCTTTGTTAACTAATTATATACCACTATACATAACTCAAACATGAAGAACGTTGACAAAGAACAGCGCAAATGAAAATACGTTGATGATGACAGCTCTTGCAGAGCGCCGTCCGTCCAGACATCACCGATGCCCCAAAAACCAATCGTTCCTGGGCCACTTAAATGCGAACCATTCGGAAGGAACTGATATAGGTTCGACTAGTTTCACAATCGCAACGTCCGAGCAAAATACTCGTACATAGAGAGAGAAAGAGAGAGGAGGGGAGAGACACGATACCGTACAATGACCATTCTCTGCGCGTTGGCGTGGAGCCAGCTAACACAAGGAAACACGTGTTCAAGATTAGCCGGCTACGACAGGTGCTACTGGTTCGCAAAGCTTCGACTACGTTTGCATACGCTCGGTTTACGCCCCTCCTTTCCGTGTTCGATTGCGAAATTCGCGAGACTGCAATTCGACTCGACAATGCGGAATTTCTTGCGAATCGTTCCGATCAATTACAAATTTCTGCGAAGCAAGAATGTAGGATCGGTGGATCACGGAAAGCGGCCGATCTGCCGATATCGAAAGATTAAAACTCTTCAGTAACAAATCTGAATTCGCTCGATGCTTTATCTTTATTATTATTATTATTATTATTATTATTATTATTATTATTTTCACAATTACAGCGTAGTATACAGCTTCGCAGTATAGAATTAGTATAGTATAAATGCATCATCTGTAGGGTTAACCAGCTCGCTATATCATTGGACAAACTATATACGATGACAAATTTCGAGACGGTTTTTAGGAGACGCAAGAAAACAGAAATGCTTGTCTCGTTTCGTCGATCTCGCCAAGCTAACTTAATTTATGCGGTCGGCACCTGTTTATTGTGCGTTGAGTGCTTTGCGTATCATGGAGCTCGCAAATTAACTTCCCCGAGCCACGAACTGTTATTTAGGAACGTTTCTTATCGTTACATAGCAAAGTCATTTTTTGCCAGCTAATTATGAGAAAAATGGACACCGTCGTTCAAAGTTCTCTTCTATGTCACGCAATTAGGTATTTGATTCACTTTATATTCGCTTGTGTAAACTCTAATGGACAAAAGTAAACTTAGCGTATTCTCTACATTTGTTGGTCAACTTCAAAAGCTTAAAATATTTAAATTGGAAGGTAACCAGTCACGAAGTAGAAAATTCTTACTCGTTCTCCTGCACTTGCGACCAGAAAAGTACATACATACTGAAGTCACAATTCTCGCAAGCACTCGTTCAACCTCTGACCTGGCTTTTAATATCCCAGCATCGATATACGGGCTCGTCAGGTTGTCCTTCTGACCAGTTCATTATCAGATCTGGACGAAACACACATCTACTCTCTCTTTCCTTCTTCCTTTACATCACAGCACCATAGCGCTTTTCAAACTTAAGAGTCGTGTTTTTAAGTCAAGAAAGACAAACTCGAAGCTGCTTCCATGCACGAAATCCGCCGAAACACGTAGCACGACGCCGCGCCACGTCGTCTCAACTGGTAACCGTAACTCGACGTAACGCGAGGTTCGTGTGTATCTCGCGCAGAACCGTCGCGAGCTGTAAGTTACGGTAGACGTGGAAGCGAATTTTAGCTGCCGCTACATCTATCCATTTGTCGAGATCATCTTAGCATTCATTGCGAACGAATATTCAAGTTTACGAACCTTCCGCTTAATATCATTCCGTCCCCCTAATCTGCGGCCTCGAATTTACGATCCGAAAGGATCTGAATAAGTGTTATCCGATGCGTCGATATGCTGGCGAGAGGGTAAGCCGGAGGACGTCGGACGGTCACGTCTTGAATTCGTAACGAAGGTAAGGTCTTGAATATTTCGACTTTTGGTTTCATTCGCGTTTTCGAATTTGTTACGATGATAGTAAATTGTGATAACAAATTTGAGGATGGTGCAAATCGTTTAAAAATCGAACTTTTCTACCATGTTTTATATGTTTGACAGTATTATGTGTTGCTTGCATCTTCGCAATATTTAATCGATTGGAACGGAAAGATTTATTCATTTCTAATTTGATTTTAAGTATGGAAATTGGATGTAATACGAAGGATAAATGGAAATAACACTGGGCCATTACGTACTTTAAAATAAAAATTTTATATTAAATTTTAATTCAATATATGTACAAGGTTTGAATATAAAAGAAATTCTATTGCTTGTGCGCATATTTTTAAACTTGCTGATTCAGAAAATACTAACAACGAGAGCACGTTACCAAGCTACTTTTAGTCACGTTAATATACTTTACGATGTAGTCTAATATATAATATGTAACATACTCTAATAAACGTAGAATAAACATTTATGAATATTAGAGTTTAATTAGAATTTTCATTATATTTTTTAACTCGCGTAAAATATTCTTAATACAAAGCCAAAGCAAAGGGTACACGTTTCGAAAAAATAGTTTCATCCAAGAACAAAATTTCATTGTAATTATCCCACTTTTGCCTATTATCTAAAATTAATAGAAACACGCCTTGTATACAGTTTTGTTGGTCAGCCGTTTGTTCTAAAAAAAAGGATTGGAAGATGATTTTTTAGGAGTCAGTTCATCGAAGAATGGAATTGCGCGTCTCATAGCGATTTGGGTTTGCAATTCGCCAAATGGAGAACGCGCAATTCAGCATGTTGAACGACGCCAAGGCGGACTGCGACTGGTTGGGATTATTTCCGGAAGAAAAATATCCATAGCAAAGATGTAGGTGAGACCGAATCAATTTCGCGATCCAATCGCGTTGCAACAGACGGGAAATGAAATTCAAGCATCTTATTACGCCGAGAATGATTTGTTTCGTTACGAAATTAAGTTCGATAGAACTGAAGAAAGAAGACTGTCGAGGGGTAGAGTTTAGGAAAAAAATAATATAGTAACGTTAAATCATTTATAAGATGCTGGTAAGATCAAAACGTTTGTCTCGTAAGATTTTAACGAAGGCGAAATGTTTTCTCGTTGTCAATTGTTAACGATAGAAACACATTTTTCGTATTTACACGATATCGTGAAAGGGTTTAATAATCTCAATAGACCCATTTCCTTACAATGAAAATCCATTACACGAAAAGGTGAGCACAGAGATGCTTTATCCTCCTACAAAAAGATACCTAAAACTTTATTTCCCTACTTCATCTGCAAATCGAATTTAACCACGAAACCGAGGTATCGTAACCGCGCCGCATTGCGGTTTCCAAGGAAAGCGTACTTGGGATGACTGGAACGAAGAACGTATACGCGAATCATGGGGCGTAAGGTTCGCGGTACGTCTTTCGTAGGCACGTTACGTAACTGGTGGAGGGATAAGCCCAGCAGGCAACTCGTGGGGGTTGGAAGATAGATACGTCAGTGTCTCGCTGTAAGCTGGTCGTGTTAATTACATCCCTGGCTTTCCCGCCCCCTTACTGTCGTTCCTTCGCGCCGGCACACAGTGTGCAATGCGCAGGAGAGAGCTCGTCTTGGAGGTCAGTGAAACGTCGTTGGCTTCGTGGCCATACTGTAATTGGAAACCGCAAGGCATAGCCCACGAGAATTCAAATCATACGGCCGTTTATTAGCACCAGTTGCGGAACTGGAGGACGCGATTTCGCTTGATTGCCATCGGCCATTGGATTCCACTCGAACGCATCGAACGTACGACAAAATGGAGATGGTTCACTTGTAAACGATTTGGAATAAATACGAGAGACGTTCCCACTTGGTGATCATATTTATTTAATCGTAAAATGCTTGAATGGGATATTGCGTTCTTCCCTCGTTCTTTTTTTTACTATTCGTAAGAGATGGTAGCTCTGCGAATAGTTCGGTAAGTCGTGAAAACTTGTGCTTATGTGTTCCAACTATCAATTAAAACTTCGATTTGTTGTAAATATTTCAGTCTATAAAAAGTAACGTTAAAAATAACAATTAATCACGACGACTTTGTCTAAAAGCGGTTCGTTGTTGCTGCTAAACGCAAACAATATGAATTCAATTTTGTACGGTGGAAAATTGTGACTATTGTATTGTTTTAATTATTTTCCTAATGGTTATTAAAAGGGGAATATTCGTATTGCGAAACCGTAGGTTGAAACGTGCATTAATCCCGGAAGCGTCGGACGGAGAGTATGTCCGACCGGATGGTTCAATTTCATTCGACGCTACCGTCCTCGAGCTTAAACCGAAAAATACGCTGTTCCATGCTCTTTGTAGCCTTTTCACTCTATCATCGCTCATTCATTTTCCGGATAAGCTTCTTTAATGAAATTGCATGACTTGCTGTGCATAAAGGACAGAGCTGAGGGTAATGTGAATGAAATTTGTGAGTTAATGCGCGGAGACGGTCATCTCTGATGGAGGAGGAACGAAGTCGTATGGATTTTTCGCAATTCGACTGAAATAATTGATTGTGTATATCAATTGCGTCCTGAATATAAGTTTGTAAAAGATATATTCCTGTTACGAAATGTCGATCTATCTTCGTGAAAATGTACGTCTATAGATTTCGAACGATACTATGAAACATAGAATTGATCGTTATTCTTAATCTTCTTTTTCCATTCTGCAAACTCAAAGCTTCGAATAAACTTCACCAACCGAGGAATCTTGCAACGACGTACGAAAAAAGAATTGCGGGTTTATCCGCAGTCATATGTTTCATTTAGCCAATTGCAACCGATATACCTTCCCAGCCCGACAAACTAACTTTCCTCTCCATTACGCAGAATTCTCGACACCCTTCGCTTACCGATATATAGGAACGTTCGATGGAATCGGCCGTGCTATTTTCCCTATTGGTTGCTCGAGAAGAGGAATTGTGCCAGGGTAGGTGGGATCGAGCACGGAGGACGCAGGTGGTTGGGAAAGAATAGGCGTCCCAGGTGATAGGTCGTTTCTTGGTTGGTCGAGCGAGATCGCCGATCGTTTTCCGCTGGTGGCTGCGTACAAATGGCATTTCCACGGTTCCGTCGTTTCCGCGGGGCAATAAAGGAGGAAGGGCCAGGGTGCGGTAATGACGCTTGGCCCGCGTAATTACCAGTTATGTGCCGATGGTATACGAGCGATGGTAAGCGGCCTACGCAGAGCTAAAGCGAACGCAATGCGTCACTGTCCGTCAGACTACGGTACTCAAATGGTTATCGCACAAACTGGCCGAGAAGGATCAGTTTGAGAATAACGCGTGTGTGCGCGTCTATACAGCTAGGTTTCTATGAATCTGTTCGAAACTCCCACGTATCCTTTGCCCTATCCGCCAGAGTTCGAATTTTCCGGCGTGATTGACTGACCTTCGAGGAAACAATGGCCAGTCGTAGCCCCGTGGTTTGATACATGCGAGTATTTAGCATGATTTACGACTTGGGAATATGAGTGTTGTATCGAGGGAGTTGCGGAGCTTGTTATGCTGTGTTCTGCTGGAGATTTTGGATAGGATTTGAATATGTAGGAGGTTTTTGGTCGTGTTTCAGAATAATGTGTGTACAGGTTGTTACTCTGAAGTACCTATGTATTATGTACGTATATATATATATATATATATATACATGTATTTATCGCTGATGCCAATTATGATTCTCCCTTCTGTAAACCGATGGTGTTTCGTTATACTGAAACAATGTTAAAAATAATATCAGGATTAGCAGCTTCGTTAAATAAAAATAATTATTCGCACGGTTATTCGGAATAAACGAAAGTTCCATCGATCAGTTTGCTTGTTCTCCTGAAATTGAACTAGTTTTCGGTCAGCTGGTTGCTTTAGTTATTCCGGCAAATCGCCAGTCAATAACAAGGACGAAACATGTGTTGGGCAATTTCACGGGACTCGGCACACTGACTCGATTCATAATTCGAACGATGGCAGTTTTGGCGTTTCCAGCCGATACAAATGAACTGGCGAAAAAGTTGGAAACCGTTGATACGCGCGTGGGTGTGTAGCGTTGGGTCAACCGTAGTCGTGGCGAGTGGTTTTGTTCGACGGATTAATTAAATACGCGCGTTGAACTCGTTCCCATACAAATCCATTAATACGCGCGAGTGAACTTGTTACCTAAGCAACGATGTTCACGAGCCACGGATTCTGCGGAGAAGTTCGAATTGCTGCAATTATTTCGGGAAGAGGAAACCAGAGGAGAAATCAGCCAAGTTCTTCTTATGCTGTCCAATCATCGGCAATTTTAATCTCCGTTGTTATTTGCGCGTTCCAATATTACGCAACGCCGTAAGTTACCTTTAGAACCAGTGAAAAGAAATATTTTTCTATACGCAACAAAATTCTCAGGAAGCGAATATTAAAATCTTTCGCGTCTTCTTCTCTCACCTTTGAACGATCCTTATGATATTCCGGAAATTCTCCCTCGCTCAGGTGTATCGCATGATCGAGATGTCTGTCGTGGCAATTACTGGGGCTCTCTGTCGCTCTTACCGGCGAGTTGCACGATAACGATGTCGCGAACAACGGGAAGCGTTAAGCATTCTTGTCGTAAACTCGATGTTCAAGGAAGCAGAATGTTCGTTCGTCGCATAGACGAAGAATACACTGGCGGGAGTTCAGTTTTCTTCCTTTATCCATCGTTCGATAACTCCGTCGAAAGGTAGAAGCGTGCTCCTGGAAGGAGTTTTGTCCCGATAGAGGTGGGAAGAGCGGCGAGCTTCGCATGTCCTTCCTGATTTATAGCCGTCGATCGAGCCGACCCTGTTCCTCTCCCTGTGCCACTCCACTTCCGGTAACCTGCTAGCCAGTGGTTCTCACCCGGCCTGTAAAAATATTTACGGACTTTATACCGGTCGGTAACGAAGATAAATCGCGTCACCTGCCACCGACAGGGAACGATGTTTCCTCGAAACCTGGCACCCGATGCTTTCCGATGTTTTGTGGCCCAGTGTCTCAAAACGATCGAGAACGTTCGCTGTTGCAATTTTAGCGATTTTCTTAGTTCTATATTTTTTTTAAATGAAATTTACGATTACATCTTACTAATGTGAAATATTTAAGGAGATAAAATCCGTTTACGTGATCACATTCTACGTCTAAATTTAATCTCAAGACTAATATTTCTACCTTCATAAATCACGTACCTCGTTTCTTTACTCTATTTACTAAATCCACTCATCGATTAGGAGCCCCATAGACAATCGGAATATGCTAAACATCCCGCTCAGTCGCCTAATCTGTTCGATTCTCAGATAATCTCGACACTTGCCTCGTTAATTTCTTATTCCACCGTCTCGACAAAGCCCAACCCGTATTTTACGTGTATTTTTCCCAATCGATCCACGCGACGCTCTCCAGCCAGGGAAATCAATTTTCAAATCTGGAGATTAACTGGTCTCGATAGAGAAACAGAAAGAGAAAGAGGAAGAGGAAGTAACAGACCCCCGATGACCAAGCCCCGAAGCTGAAAATCCCCCTGATACCCTATCAGTTCCGTAGTACGTAGTTATGAACACGAATAAGAAGGGTCGATCGTCTTATCGGGGACTTCGATAGGGAGTATTTCATTTCATTCCCTTTTGTATTACATGCCTATTGCATTACGATTTTCATCAAAATATCCGATCCGGGCTACTTCCTTCTCGCAGCGTGATAATAGAAAGGAAAAGACCGACCAAGAGAAAGGGATAGGCAAAAGGGAAACGAAAGGGACAGACGAGAGAAATAAGTAGAGAAGGGAAAGCGGTGGCGGTGACTAGGGTGAATTTTCCTCAGGGTGGGAGGAAGCTATTCTCCACTAATTGGCGTCGTGGGGGAACAACGAAAGGGGGCGGTGCATCATATTTTCTCATTAAAAGCGTTTACCCGAATGGAAAGTTCTTTTATCCCTTCGAAACGCTTCGAAAGTTCCTACTCGAGAGTTTCTAAGCATTCGACTTTCTCTCTCTCTCTCTCTCTTTCTCTTCCTCGTTCTCTCTCTTTCTCTCGTTCGAACATGGATGAAAGTTCGCCGTTGAGTTCGGCGTAAACTCACCCCGTGCCTTTGGAGTACGAACTTAACGCTGGCTGGTTATAAATAGCTCTGTCTTACACGGTATTGCTTGCGAGCAATGCCAGTGAAAATTTATCCTGCAAAATCGTTCCTGTGAAAGGTCAAGATGATCACCAAGGAGGATCGTTGCGCAAGCGCGCGTTATGGATTATGCACAGGATTCTAAATTTGATTTATGGCGCGACTTCCTCCTTCACGAGAGAAGGGCGAACATGTTTTTTCCAGCATCTTCTCACAGCATATTCCTTATGTTCTTGCTCTTGATCTAATCATTTTTCGACCACTTTTCTACGTATAGTTGCGGGAGAACAGAATTGATCTTTCCATCTAAGAAATGCATGCGCGCCGTTGCGCTTGCCAAAAATATATGGTCCTCTAAATATAGCGCTCTTCGATCATGAAAGCGTTGAAAATCTAGAGAAACATTTGCACGAATCAAACAAGACAAAACGAAAACCAAGCAATGCCCGCTGGCATATTTACTCCTTACCGGAAGAAAGGTCGCGAATTCATGGATAATTCGCAGAGATTGCATCATTCTTCTCGTCACATTGTCTAGAGTGTCACGTGCAAAGATCGTCGAGCACGTGAGACGAAAATATTTTGTCCCTGAATTTGCTAGAAGAGTACAGAGGCACTGTAGGAGATAGAGAAAATTTACGCGACGCTACTTGCAAGCAGAAAACGACCGTCTGTACAAAAGTTCTGTCATCGGTTGTCTCCTTCGTCGGTGTTCACATAGAAGCACGCCAAATCAGAACCTTCCAACAGCGAACCGACACGACGTAACATTACCTCCAGCGTGAATAAACGATTTCGTGGATGATGTCGCGTACGACAGAGAACGAACAAAATACAAGAAGAGAAACAGCTATATCCCTCGAACATTGTTTGTCAGGGATCATTTTCCTGACACGAAAGAAAGAAAGCCCTTTCTTTATGCTTTTCCCTCTCTTCTTTCCAGCATAAATGTGTATCAAAACATTCAATTCTTTTCGTCGTAAGCCAATGTTAGATCTGTGACAAAATCATGAATTTCTCAAGAAAAATCATACAGTAAAAAGAATTCTGCAGCATCGATCTAATGCACGTCAAAGAACGAAACCAGTATTGTAGGAAACTTTTATACGCGACATCATGTGTGTTCCACTTCCATCGAAACCCGTATGCGATTTAACTACGAAAGTACAGCTACAATTATTGGTCATTCATCGTACGCTTGACCTGGTGAAGATATTGGCGCACGCGCACGCGATATCTTCTTCCTGTTTTTGAGCGTTCTTTCACAGAGAAAAACTAACTACACGCGACAGTTATCCAGAGTCGTTTCGCGACGATTCGATGCCAATGCTTGGTGGTGATTTTTGTTCGACTACTTTGGATTATCGCCGGCACAGCTCCTCGAACAGTCCTCTCCTTTCTATTCCTCCTCGATGCCTTTTCGAACATTCTTGCCTACGAGGAGGCTGAGTGCTCTCGATAAATATTCACCGACCACTCGAGCCTTATCGTGGGTCCTTCCCAATCTTTCCTCTCGATCCGATTTTGCGAATTCCTTTACGCAGTGAGTCGATCTTGATGTTTGGGAAAATAATCTTTGCCAGAGGGTAGAAGCAAGGGTGGATCGCGATGGTAGGTAGAAATTTTGTTCGTACTCGTTGCTAGACCTAATTATGATAATTCGCTTAACGTTAATTTGTTCGATTTGATACATATCTTTGATATTTCTAATAAATTGCGTAAGATAGTGGCCCGCGAAACTTGTTTGATTAAAGGGACTAATGGAAGCAGATGATTATGTCATGCAACGTGTACGGTGTTTCATATTCGTTATTCGTTTGCAACCTCAACTGGTACAGTATGCTATATTCGCATGAATAATTATGTCACATGTTCCTCGCATCTGGTTTCTCGATTACCTAATTACTGGTATTTGTTGTGCTACTATAATTCCTGTTGTACAATTTTAATACGAGATGTAACCGTACATCAGATTCTATTAGTATTTTGCATTTATCACTTTAGTGCTATATGACTAAATTTTCGAAAACGAGTATGCATCTACATCAAGATATTCGTTTGATTTTTAATTGATACAAGAAGTGCCTCGATATTAACAAAACACGGCGCCTCCCATCGTCCGAGTTTCTAGCATTTAGTGTAGAAGATGTGAGCAGAAATATTTCCATTTTCTCGTATCGATATCGGTGGAAGTCCGCGACACGTTGCTCCCAGCCGATGCAGCCCAATATAAGAAACGTCGAATTTTATCGAGAAATACATGGAAAGGACGAAAGGCGACGTAAGCGAGAGGCAAGCCGAAGAAAAAGCAGAGAAAACGAAGAAGAACCATAGAAGTTGGAAAAGTTGGGAAGAAAGGAAAAGCCTGACGACTTTACACACTACCGAATCACATATTTCCAATTCAATCTGCCTTCGTCTACCCCGTCCGACGAGCGATCGAACGAAAAACCATTATTCTCTGCTCGGACGGCTGGGAAAGTAGCGAGAGGAGAGAACGGAGAGGGCAAGAAGGAATTCCAATGTACGTTGGAGGAAGAAAGATAATCGGAGGGACAAGAGAAGAGAAGAGGAGATTCTCTGGTGGAGAATCGCGTGGCGGGACTGGTAAGACCAAGTAGAAGAAATGGAGAGTGAATCGGATCGAAAAGAGAAAGGAGGGGTGAATAGGGGAGAGGGCCTGAAGAAAAGGTCGGCACGATAGCATTGTCAGGGTAGCCCCAGTCACGAAATATTACCGGTTATTCCTAACCCACCCTACGCGAATTCAGGGGTGCAGTCACCCACCGATAATCGTACCGGATATGTCGTAGATCTTGCTGGTAATATTTACGAGCGATTCTATACTCTTCCAGCTTGTTCCTCCATCTCGCGTGCTCCCATTTTCTCGCCACAATTGTTCTTTTCTGGGTGTAATCTCGAGGGCATGCGTGTACCGTGTACTATCCCTCAAAAATATCCGAGCACGTGCTTGTTCCTTAATTTAAATTAAGATTTAAAAAGATTCAACTTAAATTGCGAGTGAATATTACTGGCACTGATTTTGTTAGTTGCTTTATCGAATAACACTTTACGTTGCGACGAGTATCTGAAGTTGCTTTTCTCTCAGATAGTTACTTGCAATTATTCGAAAGCATATGAAACATAGTATATTTACGTGCAAGAATATACGATACATATCGGAAGGAGGACGGTGCACCCTAATAACATCAGCAGATACACAGGTTACTACCACTCGAACGTATTCTGAAGTGCCTTCTTGACGTTTTTTTTAATTAACCAACCTGCCAATTAGAAACCATAGTTTTGATCAATAGTTGATGATCAATGACGCGTAGCGTGAGATACTCGATTTATGCATGTATGAAGAAATCGATATCTTACATACGCGATATTCGCAATATATATATATATAAATAAATATATTATATATTAATATATATATAACAATATATATATAGACATGAGCGCAGCGTGTATTTTAACCCTTGAAAAATGAAGTACTGATGAAACGAAGTACATAATACTTTGTCAGAAGGACTTGGCCTATGTTGGAGAAGCTAAGAGAATAACAATGGTAAGAACCTTGAGAATGAGGGGTACTAAAAGCTCGAGAATCTTATTCGAGGAACATCATTGAAAATGCAGAAACCTTGTTACCCGTCAAACTTTGATTTCATACTAAAAGATTCAACGAATATTGAGTGAAAATTAAGTTTATCGAACTTGATAAAATATACAGTTACATTTCTTAACAGTTAATTTAATTTGATGTCCCGAATGTTTTAAACGAAACATATTTGTTCTAATTTTACGAAATTTGGAGAATTACAATTAACTATTTCTTTACTCTACAAGAAAAGGACGAATTATATCCTATAAACGTTCATTTACACATCGAATTCTGCCATAAAAATCTTTCGATATCCCAAGTTACGGACGAATCTACGGTAAACATAAAATGTTCACTGCCGAAAGCGCCCCTTCTCTATCTTTCTTACATCATCGTAAAGTACTGAAACAGGCAACGAGTGGGCGTTCTAATTTCTTTCGATTATTAGATCGTTTCGATTCCTGTCAGCCATTCTTCCCCTCGATCCAAGCTTTTATTCACCCTTCTTTCGGTAGGCGGGTGTGTGGGTGGAGCTGGGATATTTCGTTTTCGAAACTGCCTCCAATAACCGGTCCGTTATTCTCTCTTCGTTGAACCATAATCTGACGATCGAGCGAAACTTATCCAACCCTTCAAATTCTATCCGAAGCAACTGGATATTCCTTCATTGTTCGTGTCCAACCTGTCTTCGGGTACTACTTTATAAATGGTGATGTATATACACGCGCACGCACACTCACACCAGCGTCATGCAGAGTTTTTGCACTTTTACGAATCCGGCAGCTGAAAGAGTAAACGATATAAATGTCAAGAACGAAAATTCTTCGCACAAATTACATAAAGGATTAATATGTATTTTTCGATAAATTGAAGCAACCGTTTCCAAAGGTAAATAATAGACATTTATATTACGAGGAGAATTCTTAGTCGTATGCTTAATATCTTAGACTAAATAAACAAAAAGCAATTTATTATATTATCGGCCAAAAAATTCTTCCGATAATTAAATCCCAGCATTCTATACTATTTCAATTACCTTCTTTCAAGACATATCTTCGTTTCTGTTACCTAATCGGCTCCAATAACTTCCATTATTCTCTATCTCCCTTTTATCGACTCAATTCAGGATATCTACTTTTCTATGTTAGACTTCTATCTTCCACCATAGATATTTTCTCTTTGGTTCTTATCGTATAATTCAATTAAGACATTCTTCAACGTAAAGTGAAACGTTTTTTCTCCGGCCGATCGTCGGTGAATCGCGACGCTTGATGCCAATGTACTTGTTAGTTTCTGGTATTTTTTTCATTTAAACGAATACGAAGAAAAATAGGAATGATTTAAACGATAATTAATCAATCACAATTGGGAAAAATAATTTTAGAGATATTTCTCGAATTCACGTTCTTTTCATTTGCAATTATTAAAAACAAAAGAGAGGAAGACATACATAGTGCATACACATATTCACGAGACACTTAGGAAATATCACCGAAATATCCCCAAAGTTATAATACTGAAAGCAAATAGAATTTTTAATGAAATTCGTATTCTTCAAATAGAATCGTCGTGCAACGATATCGAATTTTCTCCATATGTTTAAGTACCACTTATTTGGAGAGTCTCTACTATATTACAAACCATAGAAGAGATTGTCCTACCTAAAAAGCTCGTATATATTTCCAAAGCATTTAAAGACATAAAATATCGATTACTACACAGCAATTTCTTTTAAACGCTGTAGCATTTTAACAAAACTTTTTCTTTAACTCTTTTGGTTCGAACTATTGTATCTTCTAGCTTTTTGCTCGTGTGATAACTATGAAATCATTATATAGAAAATAAATTATCAGAAAGAGACGAGGCGAAGTAAAATACAACAGATGTTCGGGATCAAAACGGGCAGAGTGTGAAGCTACAAAGAGATCTATAAAGTAAAACGTAAAGCGTCAGGATTTAGGGAAAATCCGCGTGAAGAGTAAAAAGATCAAACCTGGTTTTAGAACGCGTTTTAAGCGTTCTCTTGCGTGAACGCAGACGTTCGCCTAAGCTTTTTCAGCTAACAAGCCTTAAAGCCGCACATACGTATGTACATACATATTTTCCAAGGGAGATTTGCGTGGTTTATCACGCGGTGAAGCGTTTCCTTCTACTGTAGATTTATGATATGTTTGGGTTTGTTCAATTTTTTCATACTCTGTTAGTACGCGCGATAACGCTTTATTTGCACTTTCAATTGAGAAATCGAATTGCATATGTATACTGTTGCTCTTAACTCAACGCCTCGATAGAGTACGAAGCTTTGATGATAACGAGTCTCCAGCAAGATGATGTACATTTGTACAAACAATTGACACGATCGACGAAACAACATCTGTCAGGGACGCTCTGCAAAACGACGATCGCGTGCATCTTATTGCATTTGTCAATCGAAACGAAGGATCAAAGGTGGCGATGCTTGACCCGCGAAATGAAATTTATCGAATACACGAAGCATATCGATCTTTCGTTGGCTATTGGATTTGCATTAATATTCATGTTGGTTGATAGCTCTGACTGCGAGGCACTTCCTCCACCGAGGTTCAGGTTTAAACGGAACAGTCGGGTATACAACGTCGAGCGGTGAGAGTAACGCAAATTCGTACCGATAATGCCACTTTGCATCAGAGGGCCGCGACCAAGTAAGAGACTAACTAAATTACAGATGCAAATAGCAGAGGTTGCTTCTTACCGAGATTTAGCAGATCGAACGTTGAAATAGCTTCGAGCCACTTAGCGACCTATTAAATCGACCGTCGAAATGCCAATGAACTTTCGTGAGTCTGCCATTGCCGTCAAATTGCGATAAAATCTTATTTTCGTCTTATCAGGAGTAGAGCACCGATGTTCATGCATTTCTGGGAAATTTAAAGGTGTAAAAATATACAAGATATAATATAGAGAAGCAAATCAAATATTCAGAACTAATGAAAAATATACACGCATGTCAGATCGTGTGGCAATGTTTGAAGATATATATTATCATTTACGTTTTATCGATCGGTTTTCTCACTTCCCTCGCTCGATACAGTGCACCATACGTCGTTAAAGTTTCAGATCCTTACTATATTTCTTAATCTCCGAGGTTTCGAACTTTTAAACAATTTACCTCGTATCACGCGCGAACGATCGTAGTCTCGTGCCATTTCTTTAAACGGTAAGTAAATGAAAAGGCATCTCAGTAAGCGTTCGCTGCAGCAGACACCCAACGAGGTACCGTCGACGAGGAATGGAGGCTTTTCTATTTTCGTCGAAATTGCTGTCGGATACTATTGATAGCGTCGATTTCGGTAAATCGATTTTGCGGGATGTTCAGTTGGTAGAGCAGAGAGAGGAACACGGCCCAGTGACTTTAGTGGCGCAAACAATCGTGCCCCAGCGGCAAGCTACCGAAGATCTTCCATGACTCTTCCTTAGCTCTCCTCCTATGCTCTCGTCTGTCCTCTCTCCTAACCGTTCCTTCTTCATTTCCTCTTGCTCTTTCCTTTATTCCTCTCTCACTCGATGTTGTTCCATCCAAGTTTATTGCCCGGAGATAACCTCGGTTGCCGACCCTTCCATTCTTATCGAGGATTCGCTATGCGCGCTATCCAAGTGCTAACTAACGAGTTGCCGCCAACGTTCCAGGCTGTTTGGTCCACCGGGAAGATATTACTTTGCCCCGGCAACCTCGACCTTCTTCGAACCTTTGCCCTGGTTTCTCATAACGTCTTCAAGTCGGCCTGCAACTCGTTGCTGTTGATGGTCATTTTGTCGAACGAAACCTTCTTGTTTCATGATATCCCACCTAGGAGCGAACACGGCAATATGATGGTTCGTGAAAAAGATGCGGGACGTAAATTCGCTGGAGACGTCCAGGACTGCGTTTAGGGGCTCCAGATGAGGGAATTGAAAGAAATTGGGAAAGATAAGAGCTCAGACAGTGGAGAACTTGTTTTGGGATGTGCAAAGTCTCCGAAGTTTGTTTTCGTACTTTATGGAAGAACGTTTTCTCGTAGTAGAATGTATTTCTAAATGACCGAATTTTTAGCTGGAGTAGCGTACAGCGGATACATTTTCTTTATATTACAAACTTTAAATTAAATATATTCAGTAACTGTGCATGACACTAAAGATAAGTAATTAGAACACTGACGGCACTGATCTTAACCAGTTTAAATATATCCAATTAAAAATAAATTCGATTGCATGCCAAGCACATAGCGCAGTACCGATTTCCAATCGTTTCAAGTCACGCCATTGTCAAGGTACTATAATATAAATGACAGATTTAGTTGATATTCGCGACTTAGTAATATGTCTTTCATACGAGATAATATTTTTCACTCAGTTTAATACGATAGAATAAATTAGTAAATATTCGAAGAACGAGACATCGATGCGATACAAATCAAAACGGAAAGGAGTTCTAGTTTGAAAAAGTCCTATGGAGCACCGCTGCGAGTATTTCGAAGCACCCTCGTAAATCAATAACGGCGCTGACATTATTATTTCGCGGGTGTAGGAGCTACGAGGAATAAATTAATTTACACCAAGCGTTTCACGCTTCGATGACACGATTCGTAACTACTTCACTATTTAATAGAAATAGGTCAAGTAGCACGCGTCTGAATGGTGCGCGGCTAAAGGTATTAAAAGTTGGGACGAGCTTGTCACGAATAAATAAAAGTACCGAATACTTGATACACTCACGTATATTCAGGTACTTTAGTCGTACTGTGATCATAATTGATTAAGAAAGATATGAACTTTAATAACATCATATGGAACCTTAGAAACACAATTTCAAAACGTAATGAAAAAGAAGTAGATGATCAAATAGTAATCAGAATGTACAGTATTCATGGTAATTTCACTATAGAAAATCATCACCGAAACCACATGGTAAAATACTTTTGCTATTTTTCTAACGGACAGTACGTATTATTGAGTGAAACTAGGGAAATAAATTCCTCTCGGCCTAATAACGATTCACGAATCTTATTTTATTCATTGGTTCTCATTTTAAAGCACCGACTGCAAAAGTTCTTTGAAATTCTATCTATTTTCGTTCATTGGCGTTCATGTACAATTCGTGTCAGTCATCGAAAATTCCAACCGTGTTACGTGGCTCGAAATGGAACATGCAGGAATAGGAGCATGATTTGCCAGGGAATAAGTATTCATAAAATTGATCTGCCTCTATACCTACATATATATTTAATGCGCGTGTAATTTTCAGCTGGCAAGCCAACTCGTGTAAAAAATAGCAATAATGGTTGGAACTTCGTCTCTCCCAGTTACTAGCTCTCTTTCTCTGTTCTCTCACCGGTGAATAGCTTAATGCACTGTTGGGACGAACAACTTTTCACCAGACTTTAATCGATACGGTGTTCGACGGTCGATGACTCTTCTTCCTATTCGTTTCTTTGTAAATATCGATATCTGTGATATGCGTATATGTGTGTACATTGTACGCGTATGTACGAAAGAAGAGTGTCGACGCACTTTTCTGCGGCTGTTACCAACACAAACGCCAAACAATCGTGATCGAGCTTCGAAACGCGAACTAATCGTCATTGTCACGCACTCATGACCGTCGATCGTAATTTTTACGAGGAAGCGATTAAGTTGCTTCGCGGAAGTCGATTGTGGCATCGAGTTCCAACGACGCGACGGTTGGTGGTGCAATAACGTTTCTCCAACTCCCGTGCAAGAGGTGCTGAAAATTATACGGACAGAGAGAAGAGGCGAGAATGTGCCGTGGTTATCGATCACGGACAACGTTGCGGGGAACTTTTATTAAGTCGTAATTTCAGCTTCTAAAACATCGCCAACTTTCCGTCCTGTTTCTCGATCATGCGTGAAATTGAACTCACTTTCGAGCTACCCGTTCGCGGATCCATATCAGATTCGTTTGAATCAAATTACTTAAATCAGATTTTTCGAAAATGATAATTTAAATAACACAGCACCTTATTCGGCTAGATATTTAAAAATTTCTTTGATCTGCGATCAAAAAGCTTCTATAAGATATTATACGAATGTCATTAGTGCTTATACGGTGCTTGTGCGCAAATTCTCATTGGAAAAATGATAGCCTACGGCGTGGCTAGCGGGAATAACGAAATCCACACGTCGAGAAATATTTGCTTTTGGGTTAGCACGCGATCCCGATGAATCCGGATTTATACGAAAACCCTTTATACAGCGTGCATCTGTACGCGTTGTTTGCGATTTAGTTCGATCGGCTGTTTTCAAAACTGGTTCATACCGTTGAAAAATCGTAAACAAGATCGGCTGTGTTCTTTTCCCTCCTTTTCCATCTTCTTTCGCAGCAACCTGCCCTTTCAGCCGTAGCTCGCAGACCATATTCCTTCACCTTACTCATATTCATGGACAGATGGAAATGTTACTTTCTTGTTGTCTTGCATTAAAATTTCTTTCCTCCTTAAACGATTAAATTTTCCTACCAAGGGTGTAACTGGTTGTTAATCTCTTAGTTATCAATATTTTTTATTTATTACGCATATTTTGTTAAAAAACAATACTGCAACACAGTGGAAAATTCATCGATTTCCATAACGAAACGGTAAAGAAAACATGACACCGAAAATGACGATAGATAGGAAAAATTTGTTATGCCTTATCTCGATTTCATTTTCACCTCGTCTTGTAGCTTTGTTAATTACACTGGATGGCGAGGCACAAATACACCGTAGAGATAAGGCGCGCTGGTAATCCTGTTCGCGATTTCGTGGCCGATAGATGTGATCCGATGCGAATAGCGAGACCATTTTCCAGCTGAATTTCGTTTGAAGGTGAGTCAAACGGCGTGGGTATTTGAAATTCGTGCGTAGGAAACGTGGTTCGACGACGTGGCAGTGAACGGAGGAAGTGGTGTAATTGCTGAGATTTCGAGCATCTTGGAGCCGCCAGGCGTCGATCCGACGTTAATTTTGGTACCAGTTCCGGATTATTCCGAAAGAGCGAATAACAATAACCGTTTGATTCGAGTTGACCCAGATACCGACAATTTGTGGCTATACACATGTGCAGCAGCGCCACGCTCCTCTGATACTTAACATCTCGGAAATGCATCCCTTTTATCACCACCATCAGGAAAATGAAAATTCGCGAGTATTTCTGAATTTCCGAATGTTTCCAACTGAGATATTTTAGTAATTAGTTAATCACAAATCGATAAAGTAATACAGGCAAATCGGTACTTTGAAAATAGTGAAAAAATAGAAGAGAGAGAAGGGAGTTTGGAATTTTGTTATTATATGAATCGATAAACTGCAAGTAGGTAGGACATAACATAATCCCAACTTCAAAGCTCTAAATAGAAGCTATATTGTTGTAATATCGTCTATGGAATATATTGTCATTATATCCTGATATTTGTGATTTATTTATAATGAATGGATTGTACAAATATAGACAGAAAAACGATGGTAGTTTACTATGAACTAATCGTAATAACACGCTACAATTTAGACAATTCTCGCCACAACGGATCCAACGTTCTCTCTCACGCGGACCACACTCTCTCGACAATGCAACTCGCACTCTCTGACCTCTCGATTCGCACTCTTCGACTTCTCAACTCACAACTGACCCCTGCCTCTGCCTCCGCATCTCTTTTCTTAGACTCACCACGCACATGTTCCGCAACTGCTCATGGCCAGGGTCATGTAGACCTTTTTCTACGAAAACTATTCAATTGAAGGATGGACGATACATTTATGGGCCTATCGGCACGTCGGCTCTCGGGACATTGTTTATGATTCGCTAGATATTTTTTAGGCCCTTTTCCCCGATACTACATTGTTCGGCGTAAAAAGACAAATTTTTTCCAAGCGGTACAAATAGAATTTCTGTTTAAAAGAGTTTCGTTCGATGTGTCTTACATCTACTGTGAAAACGCAGCTCCCTTTTTTAGAGCTGTCATATTAACGTTAAACGTTTCTTTCAACTTCTTCCACCCAAATTACCCGGAATAACGGTTTTCTTTATGTACTCTGAACATTTTAAAGATCGAAACCTCAAAATAGAAAAATAAAAAACATACCACAGTCGATAAAAGTATAGTTTCGTAAATTTATTTTTACATAAATCGTAGCGTTTAATTCATTTGGCGGGGCAATCGGTAGGTAGTCGATACGCTTCGTGAAAACGACCGTTGACCCTGCACATAACGCGATCCCTTGAAATTGTATTTCTCGCTTTTAAGAGAAGAATAGAAGCAATTCAGTAATATACTATGAACGACAGTGGGGTATGAGTATCACAATAAAGTTTCACCTTTGTATAGTAGAAAGAGTCGCCTGTTCACTGGCGATCGTTTCGTGCACTTGTAACCTTTTCGTATTTTCCACCAAGTGTAACACAGAGCCGTTGCATTCGCATACCATGCTTTTATCACATCGCATTCCCTCATACAGATCATTCCCTCGTTGCGTAAATTCCTTATTTGCAACTGCCAGCTTCGATAAATTTTTACGACCAACATCAGGTTTTGCTCTGTATATTTGCGAACGTGCGCCACTGGCTAAAAGCTGGGTGTGTTCCACAGAATTAGAGGATTTTGGATGAAGATACGATAATACGAAAAGTGAGATGTTTAAAATTGTACATTAACAAAGACAAGCTTTGTACGGGACGATAATAAATTATTTAGAAAATTCTTCGAATTTTGAGAAACGACCGGACTGTTTTGAATATGAAGATATGAAAATGGAAAGTAACAACGTTATTTCATTCGGATTACGAGATGCATTTTCATCTTCATTACTTTGACGATAGTTGGTCACGAATTGAACTAACAATAAGGGTACATAATCCCGTGATTTAAGCAGGATCATATCGTTATCACAGGTGTCGTGGCTGCCGTTGCTTCGCATATTGGTCCAAGTTAAATCTCTTTTGGATTACAGAACGTGCTACGCTTGGAATTCTAAATCAGACAACATTATTTAAGAGTCGTTCATTACTGGTCGCGCAGATGTGGCCCGAAATTATCCTAACTCGGTTTACCGTTGTCATTTCCTTTCAAACAGAAACTCACGCGACTAAATCTGAATTTTATATTCAAGCGAAGCACGGGAACACGTGTGAATCGGATGGTTTAAGTCGGTGATGTAACTGGCGAAAAACGTTTTTAAATCTATTCCGCTTAGTTTAATAAAGATTGTAACAATGCGATTATTTCAAAATTCTTTTTTTTTTTCAACTTTTGCTACAACAATTAGTTTGCCGATAGTTGTATTAGAAACTGCCCCCATATATATAACGCAGACGACGTTATTATACAGCCTTTCATTGATTATATGCGTTACATGATTGTGTGCAACATAGTATTAGAATAATTTTCATCGTAACATAATTTTCTGTTTCAAAGTGTCGTTGATTATTTATAATATTACATCGCTAATTATTTGTAGTAGACAAAATAGCGTAACCTACGTCTGTGTCTCTCGTATAATTCGTATTTTCATTTCTATAAGAAATTGGTAAGTCGAAATGTACAACTTTATTCAAAAAATTGAGTGATTCGCCTAATGAAATTCTGAAATTCAATTATCGTGTACCAATCGATGTCTCGCGTGTGACGAAACGTGCTAATCGTGATGACATGTACGCGAATCATCCGGGGCGTATCTCTAAAATGCAATTTCTCTAGAAACGTAACACCGATCAGCAAGAAGCAACGATCACGCGTATCGAGCGTGGCAGACCGAGTTTGCGTTCCGATCGCGTACGAGAGTCCAGTGTAACACGCCTGATCGGCATAAAGGCCGCGATCCGCGTGTCTCGTTCCATTCGCGTATTTCGTGAGGGAGGTCACCGATTCGTTGATGATTTGCAGCCCCGCTATTCGGGACGCATATGCGAACTATGGGGCCGCGCGACGCCATTACTTATCTGACAATGGGCCGCGCATTACGAAGCTTGGCGAGCAATCGAGGACCGCGTTTCTCAACGACGTTGCAGGTCGAATCGCCAACCATTTGATTCATCGTTCGACATCGGGCAATCAGCGTTAGAGTTTATCGCTAGCTGCGGTTTATGATACAGTCAAGGACGACTGCTATTTTTAAGAGGTTACATTTAGCGTTCCCACTATCTGACTGCCAATATTCGGATGGTACGTAATTTAATATTTATTCGTCGGACTTTTAGACAGCAAGCTTTTTAGCTTAAGCGGTTCCATTTTTTTCTATGTAGCAATAAAGAATTACCATGTGAGAAATCACGCATGCGAAGTTTAAAGAGTAACATCAGAGATGAAAGAGATAGTAGAATAGAAACACACTTATGGATAGACAATCATGGTCACGAACTATTTACTTTTGTCATTTAACAGGATCCAAAGTCTGTGGACTCATGAATGGTCCTTTGAGTATAAGTTGGCACGTACTGCGCAAATACCGAACGTTATAACTTATAACAACGAGCACGAGTGGCTAACAACGAGACTTCAGCTTCACGAATTGGTCGAACAGATGCTGACTTTGGATGCCATGAACCTCTGGTTGATTTATCGCTATCCCGCATTAGACTTAGCACGCGTGTATTACAAGAGCACCAGTTAATTGGAATCACGATTAATATAGCTGCATGCGACGCGTCTGTTGCTTCCGCCAGAATAACTCGCCGCTTCCTGTCTGGTTGTGTGTTACCTCGCAAAAATACCATTGACACCGTTCGCCGTCTCGGTGGAAATAAGCTGAAGCCCGTTCGACCATGTTTCGACCATGTTTCGACCATGTTTCGGATGGAGCCCGTGAGATTGAGAGGTTTTGAGGTGGTTGGCTTTCGTTTTGTTTCATGGTGTATCGTAGGAGGTAGTAGGTGGCGTTTTGTGATTGCTTTGATCGAAGGGGTGGAATGGCGAGATAATTGTGTTGGGAACAGAGAGAAAGGAATATTTGTTTAATGAATTGACGAAACTTACCGTTTCGGCCCTGTGGGAGTTACCAAATAATGGATGCGTGAACTGTCAATGATGCTATACTCTCGTTCAGATTACCTGTATCAGACTAACCGATAATTCTTTTTTCCCCCGTAATTTTACCTAGAGAAGTTTCTCTCGCCAAATAAACAATGATGTTGATCGTTTTAACAGGAGGCAATAAATGTATTATTAAAGTCTCTGACAAATAGAAGCAGATATGTTGGAGATTTAAGAAAGAGACCACATTTCTTTAAATGAGTATCAGCTGAAATACTATACTGCTGTGTACTGATCGCGAATGAAGATCCTTAAAGGATTTCATCTCGTTGTTAAATGACCCGAATCATAAACTTCGGACATTTTCTGGGATTCTACACACAGCACGAATGTCCGCGAATAAGAAAAACGATATTTTACCAATTATCAATTCTAAAGAACGGACACTTTTATTCGAAGTAATTAACGATCTAAATATATTCTATAACGTATCATCTCTAGTTTATTTCTGAAATGTATAATTTACTTAGCTTCTCGCTTCATCGATGGATATTACAACATCAAGTTCTAATTAAAAGCGAAAACTTCCATTTGGATATTACCTCAGCTGTCCTAGATTCGAGTGTTTAGTTGATTCAGACCAGGAGGTCGCTGACTCCTATCCTAAAGTTAAAGACGCGCTCGAGTAACGTTTCTATATAGTTAATCATCTAAACATGCGTGCGCAAATCCTTCGTCAACTAAACTCCAACTCCCAAGTCGTACGAAATTAAGTTGATACATAGAATAAAGAAACATCGATTTTATAAGTATATTTTCAAGAAGAATATTCTTGACAATATCATGCGATGCTTTTCTTTCTGCAGATATTGTGATCTGTCGTTAAAATGTATTAATCATAAATTCTGAAACATTACGTCCCTTAGAAATATTTAAAAGTTCTATTTTCTATCATGCTCGTGCGCAAACTAGTTTTTGCATTCTCTGCCAACCAATTGAGGCTAATTTATCTCTTAACAACGTTAGAAGGCTTGACTATCCAGGAAATTTCTACAGGAAGCAGTCACACATGGCGAACACCATCGCGTCTTCCGTCTCAACTATGATTTATCGTTTCACGTGGACCGAACGACGCGTCTATATGTGGTAGCAACGAATGTACAGGTGCACGCGCAATGAAAACTCGATTGCAAGAGACGTTGTGCGTCGCGACGCATCGAGGCACTAGGCACGCGGTTATTTACGGCGTGCTTCGCGTGCTTTTTACCTCTACCTCGCTCCGATAAATTCCCCGTTTCCCTTTTCCTTTGCCTTTAACTCGCGCGCTGTCTCCCCGTGTTGTCACTCGGTGCTTCTGCAACGCCGGAAACCACCGTGTACTCTGCCCTCTTTGTTTCTGATAACTCGATGCCACGGGCCGGAGCTCGGATTAAAAGTTCACCTGTGCGCGTATGCGCTCTGGTCTCTTTCGAAACCATCGCCATGGGTCCCTAGTGATATTATATTTTTATCGACTAACAATAAGGTATTTCAATCGTCGATTATCGTAGATGTTTAATCATCTTTTAGAAATTTCCATTTTCAAAGAAAAAAGAAAGTACCTACCTTGTTAAAATTTTTAGTTTTTAACTTAAATTCCTTATAACTCTACAATATGTACAATCTATTAATCGGTTAATCTCTAATTTCAAAGAATGCGCTATAAAATGCAACAGAACATTTTTAATCATTAGCAAATGATTTTTTTCATTTAATCGTTAGCATGATACAAACGCTACGAATAATATCCTATACGTATGCGTAAATTCAACGGAAAAAAAGAAGAACACGTTTCATTGGCGTGAGAAAAATGTGGCAGCGCATGCAATAAATGTTCGATCATAGCGTCAGCGTCAAGAGCATCGCGTACGCGATTATTTACGACACGTTTGGCATTTTTCCGCGGATTTCCGGTACATGCGATAAACCTCCGCTCGAAGCAACGCGTCCTGCTTCGAAAATCATCGCTCGGACGGAAACCACCGGCGTTTCCAGCGGCTGGCGTCGATAACCCGACTAGCACATCGACCTTTAGATTAAAACATCCACGATCCCGCTGCTTCTACCATCGTTCCAATTCTTTTACCCTTCTCTTATCTTTGCTCCTGGTGTCAAGGATTGAAATAAGAAACATGAGTTGCACGAAGTCGAAAACAAAAACGATTGAGAGGAACAAGATCGGAGATTAGGTTCGTTGATAGATTATAAACAGGTGTTGAGTTACGGTAGACTACGCAGTTTCTTGATTAACCCTGCTACGATCTTTGAATTTTTATACCCAGATCCCAATCGTCTGTGGATTTAGGATAAATTTCAAGATGTAAAAACGCATAGGATTTGTAATTTTTATAAAACAAAAGATAAACGTGAAAAACATTTGCATAAATTCAAATGCTATCGATCGATGGAAATTGTACTACTACGCTTGGATTTTAGTTAAAGTAAGAACGAGAGGATATCACAGGATAGGAACCTACAGTCTCTCGTGTCTTGCGGTAGAGAACAAGTTTCACTTGAAATATCGTTCAAAATATGCAAGTGTGTAACTAAAAATCACGTTTATTAAATGCTGTGATTAAAGTGACCTTATTAAAAAGTTCTCACATCTGTATATCATGAAAATATAATGCTTCTTTAAAATGCATTACGAAAAGTATTTCCTTATTAAGTAAAAACGAAAAATCTACCGCCAAACGCATTTTACATCGTAAAAGATGGAAAGTACATGATAACTTTTTATACGATATACATGGTTTTAAAAATTCAATTACATTATAAACTCAACAAAAATTCTATTTAAATTCTGAAATTATCGTTTCGTATATATTTTAAGAAGAAGAATAAAAGTTTCTTCTTCCACCATTACCCTAGAGATAAGAACATTATTTTCATTCTAACTTCAAAATAACATAGATTTAATTATCGTTCGTTACTTAATCAACCGTTCAAGGAATCTTGCATAACGCACTAAATCTAAAGTGAGATATATCGAGCAAAAAAAAAAAAAGAAATGTAGCATAGAAAAGCCTAATCTATGTCCATGAGTGAAGCTCCGTTTGGCTATTTTGTGCAACCGTCATAACCAGCCCGATGTCTTCACGCACCCCATTCATTTTCCCTAATTCGCGCATTTCTGTTTATCCGAACGTTGCATGGTCGCTATAGGCTAACTATAAATCGGTTGAAACGACTGCCGAGATTGAGGGGATCCAGACTGGAATGAATACCTACATATGTTCAGTTGCAGAGCTCGTACTTGTTATCAGATTTTCTACGATTCGTCGAAAAGCAACAAAGGAGGGTAAGAGAAGGGGTCACGAGAGAACAAATATAACTTTACTGGCAGTATTTCAAGATAATTCAAGATAGATTTGCTCGGATCATGGGATATAGCAGACACTGCGGGGTAGAGAATCTCTTTTGACGAGTCAAGCTCGGTCGAATGCGTGCCATTCGTTGATAACGGGTTCGGCCGACAGCTCGACTATGTTTCGCGAAATCCAGAGATTCGGACTTTTCAATTTCGCCGTAGAGCCTGCTCGTGTTAGGAAGAAGGTATTAATGTGTCGACGCTTCTAGGCAAACCGATTGACACTCTCGACACATCGAAAATTTCACATTTTGCTCCTCGACGATGTTCCGCGTCTGTGTTTCTTGCACACACAGAGTAATCTCTTTCCTCTGTCATGAGCGAAGTATACTTTGGCAGTTTGTCTAGGGAGCAGATGATTTTTTGAAAAATTGAAATCTTGTTCGTATTTGTTGCAGTATTAACGCATTTGCTACGTTCGCTTTTCATATTCATCGTTAATAATAACTTATCCAGAGAAACTATCTTTTCACAATTCGTGGAGACAGCGCGATAATCATTTCTACGATAACGACGAGTATTTGCAAAAATGTGTCAACCAATGGTACTAAGGCAACGCGTCTACATCGAATTAGAGGAAACATCTACGATCTACAGCAAGCAATCGTCGCTTCTATGGCTGGTAAATTCCATCGAGTGAGTCTCGGCTCGTCGTCTGTCAGAGGTCTATCTGCCGGAAAGATAGGCATTGTCTGGATGTCTGGAGATCCGGGATCCGACCTTCCGGTATGTCCGGCAGCCGTGGCTGTCGACGAGCACCGGTATGCGATCAGGTGGCACAAACGGTCTGCGAAGTGTTGCTTCGGTATGTCGACAGTTTGTACAGCCTTTAGAATGATCTATCATGTTCTACTTTGATATCGCGCCTCCTGGCATCGCGCCCTGTCCATTGGTTTCAGATTCGTGTCTAAAATTCCGGGAAAACGCGTACGATTTTGACAATACTATATGATTTTTCAGTTTATATTCTGTTTGTAAAACGAAATGTTCTCGGTTCGTTAAATTTTCCCAATGCACGAGAAACGTTGCATAGTCAAACTTGCAAATACACGTATAATTATAGGATTACATTAGCGACGTAATATTTCGGGATCGGTTTATGTTATATAAACGGTCGATCTATTCTAATAAGTAAACTGCGTCACATCAATTAATTTGAGCGTTTCATGGCTTTATTCGTCGTCTTATTTTTTCATCTTCCTTCCACCTTATTCGCTCGCTCGAATAACGCAAAGAACGCGTGAATCTATAAATATATCTGTATTAGATGATACATAGTTGCAGCACGTGAAATAGCAGGCTATTTGTGACGTAATTCTCAAGTACTTCCTTGATTATTTGTTTTATTTATATATTTAGTTATTTCATCTAGTAGCTCAGATAGTAGCTTTTAAGATATTTTTTAAATATGTTACTTCACCTTTGATCAATTTTGTAAGAATCTACGTGGTTATTGACAAAGAAACGCAATATGCTATAATCTTATATAGCTTATAATACAGTTATAGTCTAATGTTGTAATATGTATGTTAGAGCGAAGTTTATTTTAAGACAAAGGCAACCTCTTTATGTAGACACGAAATAAAAAATAAATCGTTAACCAGTGCATGGAACTTTTTCTATCGATAAGAGGGTCATCAACATTAACTTGAGATCGATTTTTCTATTCCTACATTTCTAAGCTATCTTCGATCTTAAAAATTCTCTGATCAAAGCGAAGTTAACATTAGAACTACCTCAATTTATAGCTAAATTTTCTACATATAAATCGTTAAATATATTTCAAACGATATTACATTATATAATTATATCACTATCTGAATAAAAGTGGATATTAATTTTCGTAGAAATAGATGTATGTCTTTGGTAATTGTAAAAGAGAGAATCTGAAGTCCGCCATTTTGAAGGATTAGGTAAGTTGTAGTATTAATATAAAATACAGTTTGAGTATGCTGTCGATGGTTCTTATTACCTATCATCTTCCGTAGACAGAAATTCATCTATTTTTTCTTTAATTGTTCTTAAAATCTAAATTTGAACTGTACGAAAGGATCAACTAATTGTATGCCAAATATTAACACGGGAAGAATACAAAGTTCTTGCACGCTGTATCGCGATAATATGTAGAAAAGCAAGTTGGTTTGCAGCGCGCGTTGTTCGAAGGTAACCACGCTCCCTTATCTCGTTAACGACATTTTCATCTGCAAGCAGCATTTTCACTTTTCTACTTCTCCCAGTCTCGCACCGGTTTCCGCACGTTCCGCGGAACGAACACGGGGAAAACTAGCCCCGAGGCGGCGGACGCGTGCCACGAATTATTAAGGAGTCTCGCAATTAACGGTTACTCCGTCGGTTGGATAATCGCGGCGAGCGCGTCGAGGGATTAAATCTCCGAAGATGGCGTGAAACTGCGAAAGACAATGTCTATCAGACTTTTCTGTTTATTGCGATTAAACTTGCCCTGCTTCTAGCCACGAACCAACAATTAAATTTTCGACGATACATATAGTCAGCAAACTGTTGATTACACGATACAGTTATCGATGCATACGATACACACCACGAAAACAAATATCTCTTAGAGCGTAAAATGTTTATCGAAATAATTTTGATCGCTAATTACACATTTTGTATCGTACTTCGTTGTTTCAAACGAGAAATTGAACTCGATTCACGCAATACCCAGAGGCACCTGTAGGAGGCTGTAAGAACTCGAGGACTAGAGGATTAAAGGATTAAGGAGGTAAAATGACGCGTGTAGATTCTGCTCGATTTAATCACCATTCTGTAATGGCTTCGCTGCGTTAATTTATAACGCAAGCCTCGTCATACCAAATCCTGTACAAGTGCTGTATACGAATTTATAACTGGTCGTCAACGGCATCCAACAGGCACTCTAGTACTCGTCGTATAAAGCACGGACAGTGGTATGCTAGAGTACATGTGAAATTCAGAAGGTGGGAACTAATTTCCTTTCGCCCGCCACTGCAAAAACTGGCCTGTCCAACCAAAACACGCGAACTCTACAATAGTCTCAGCCAGAAGTCGCGAAAACAATTTCACCTCTCCATTACGAACCCCACGTAGTACAACGCGTGCTTGCGAAACGGTCGTTCTATCATTACCCTGTATATAATATATGCACCCATTGGGTGTAGGTATATAGGTATACGTAGGTAGAAGTTCGCTTGCACGAACCGTGGCAGCGTGGACAATATAGCTGGCGACCGGCCAACGGTACCAACCCAACAAACCGACCCATTGTCCACGTTACGTGCGCCATGTCTGCGCACCAGCCCGTATCAGATTTCTGCTGCACCGGTGCGGTTCTTCAGAGGCATCTCCAACCTAAAATTTTGGGAAAAGAACGAATGACGGCTATAAGGCTGAAAAAGTCACAGCTTTAACATCAAGCCTCGTGCTACATCAGTTTTATACACATATGCAGGATATTATTGTAGTAATCATAGTATTGTACAATCAGCTATACGAGCATCGAACGAATAACATTCGAAATTTCTTGACGACAGATCTTAGGAAAAGATGTTTCGTCTCTTTTGTTCTTTCGTAGGCTGATTCGTATCTTTGACACCAGAACATCCGATTACCAGGCCCTTTTCCACAACGCATGGCGACCTGTTCTTCAAGGAAAATAAGCAGCTCTCACTACTTTCATCTTCTTTTCGAGTTTCGGGAAGCAAGCTCCCTTTACTCTCGTCTTCTCTCCGAATTTTCCACGACAATGTAATTTTGTTTTTTCAACAGAAGAATGTGTTTTTTGATTGTGCTTTCTAAATTAGTAGTATCGTGGATTGACGTGTAGTGTTAGGAAGCGATGCAGATAATCGGCTGAAGCAATAATTGCAAACGAAATATTAGTTCTCAATTCCTGTTTGAAATGCATTCATCGAACCAAGTGCAACTAAATCCAAAATCTCTTTCATTTCCCTCGCTCAAACAAATTTTCATAAACAAAAAAGGGAGGAAGGAGAGAAAAAAAGAGCAATAACAATAGCGATATCCCGTGTAACATGCAACGTGCTTCCCGTTTAATCCGCGCTTAATAGGCGACGTAATAAAATATTAATTTTCCGTCGTACGGGCTGCCAGTCCCTGTTACACGTTGGAATATGATTCGGCCGGATAATTACTCTATGTTAATTTCTCGATGAGACTGGATCGCGGGGTGTTGACGAGGGTACGTTCGTTGGGGGATGGCAAACCAGCAACGAGTGGAGGAACGACGAAAATCGGTATAACGGAGGGAGGAGAGAGAGGAGAAGCGAGGAGAAAGGAGTGGAGAGGAGAGGAGAGACATGGCGGCGGCGGCGCGCGGCCAGACACCACGTCCGTAGTTCGCTTTTTGCGAAACGCACCGCGGGGAACGTTTTGCCCGGCTAATAGCCTTTCACGAAGCGTAACTTTATTCGGCCGTTTTTGCGCCGGGGCGACGGCAGTTCGTTAATTAAAATTTCGTACACGCGAATGCGGCCAATCGAATTCCATCGATGAATGAGCGTTCGCGAAATTGACCGATCATCGAGCGAGAACGGATTTCGTGTTCGTGTGCCAGTCTCGGCTCGTCGGATATTTGACAAGGCGATCGCGTGCCGCTTGCCGAATTTTACGCTGATTTATCGTAACGTAATGAAATCCCGAGATAATTGGAATAAACGCGTTGAAGATGTCTAACCGTGACGAAATTCGAGGGTGTCCCGCTTGATTTTGAGATGAAGAGATTTTGTTGAGCGGGATGGAGGCGAATAGGATCTCTTTCGTTTACGATTTTAAGTTTGATTTATAATAAGGTGAGTTTTGCATGACCTAGGATGGAGATTCTTAATTATATGTAGGCGTTGTTGAATATAAAAGACGTCGTGGCGAATATGATACGAACGAAGCTCCAATGTTTTGTCATTCTTTAACGAAAAACAGATAGATACAAATACGATGTACAAGATTTAAACGAAAAGATTATCAACGCGAGAGAATTATTGTATTGAAATTTTATCTCAGGTTATTTCAGCAAATTCGAGTGGAAACTTCTTAATTACGTTGTTTGCAAAGTTCATGTCGTGTCTGCCCTACGCTTTTAGCTTTTCTTTAAGAGAGTAATAAATATTGGAATCGAACGTTCGAGGCCGCGATTCCATTTTCTCAGATGACAAACTTTGTATTTCTGCCTGTCAAACATTTCTGAAAATAAAGTGAGTCTTATAAAAATTAATTAATCGATGAATTACGATCGATAAAATATAACGTTTAAGACGAAACGAAGGAATCTATAAATAGTAATATCAAGTTCCTACTTTTTCCTGTTTGGAATAGAACTCGAATTCCCTTTGATTAAACATTTCTCAAAGCGATGTAGAGCATCGTAAGATCCCATGTACGAAAGCGAACGAGGAATGATTGCGAATCCCCAGACTCTCGCGCTTTTCACCCTATAAAGAAACCATTATGTCGAGGCGTCGAACGATATTATTTAGATGGATTCGTTCCGTACAAAATTCTTCGCGTATACGTTCGGTGCGCATATCGTTCGATTACTTTGACGTTTCTAATTATTGCGCGTTGTCAAACGATAACGCGTTTTACGAATTAACGAGCTGTCACGAAAGAGTTTTCGAAGTATCGCCGAACAGACAACCCTTTTCATATGCGGACGCATGCATCGCGTGTACAAGAGGGGCTGCAAATGCGTGCCGCCATGGTTCACCATGCCTCCCACGTTGACTTGATTGAAACTTGAATAGACAGGTAAATTAAGATTCGAACGGAGGAACACTTCCATACCTGCTCCTGACAACCTCGCTTTTCATCGTCCCGCTGCAAAGAATCGAAGCGTTCGGCTTGTTACGCATTTTAATTGCCACGTTGGCTTGCTCACGTTTTAGCGTGTTTCGTGCTTGCCGGACGATCGATCATAAAATCCTAAATAGGGCGTAGAAGAAGATAAAGAGGCGAAAATTAGAGAGGAAAAAGAGAAGTTTAAATCAAAGATAGTAGCGGAAAAGAGAAAATAGTTATTTGGTATTACGTATAGTACGGTAGCTGTCTAAATCTTTGACAAGTTAACAGATTATTCATCAGTAACGCGTTACTTTGAAAAATGTTACAGTAGCTCTGTTACGCAATAGCTTATAGCGTAGAATCACGTATTTGTTCTCGTTTCGTGTAATCGACAGAAAGAAAGGAATAGGAAGAGAGCCCAAATCAAAGTTCCCAAAAAGAGGCAAATCAGAATGGTGAAAATCGAGGAACCGTTGTTGGGAAATTGCCAAACTGCGAGGCAATATCCGTTGCTTGCCTTTGTTCTATGGCTATTGGTTCTACGAAAGTCAAGGGGAATCGGTGAATTGAAAACGATTATTATATAGATTCTCCGTGTGTCCTCTAACAATAACGCGCAGACGCGCAGGAATCCGATCAACGGACACATTGATACAATCCATTTTATGTATAAACGATAACCTATTGCGCATATAGCGAACCAATCTGGTTCCTTGTATAATTTCTACAGCCTTTCTCTCTGGCGTCGAAACAAAACTTGCACCGGCACGGTTTTCTAGTGGCAATTTTGTTTAAACATCATTTTACAGTTAGTTTCTTTTTTCTCCAATTTAAATTCATAAAATGTTTGACCAGATTTACCAAAATTTTTCAGCAACGTGAAAAGTCAGAATATGATGCATATGATATTTGATCGAATTGATTTTATTTCCTTTTTTCAAAATTAATTTTGTGTAATTGATCAATGAGAATACAATTACAATGAATTTTATTCGGTTTTATCTGTTTTTATCCGTTTTATTCGTTTTACGTTATACGGTTGATGACAGTTACCGTTAAAATGTATTATACGGCCATTATATATTAGAATATAGCATTTTACAAGACACATAACACGCTTAGAATACCAGTGTCGTGTCAAACGATTCTTAATTAATTAATTAATTTCGTGCACATTTATCAGATTGAGTTGCCGTACTGGTGGAAACTCTGCAGACATCGGACCGCTAGATATATCGGTTTAGTTGGGCGGTACGATTCGAACTCGTCCTCTATTACTGGCGTACCAACTTACAAACAACCACCTACTCGTTGTAGTCGCAATCGTAATCGTAGCAGAACTAGTCCTCCTCGTTCTTGTTGTTGTTGCTGCTATTGCAGATACTACCAGGATGGATTATACCAAGAAACTTGAACTGTTGCGAGCAAAGTCATTGCTTTCGAGAACATCGTGTAAATTATTGAAGGAAGGTTTTGGTGATTAGCAAGGCGTTGGTAATTTTACATTTAAACTCATCGCATAGACGAATTTAGCGAAAATATGAAAAGATAATTATCTTTAATTTCTTAGTTGCGTCTATTTAATACGATAATTTAATTAGTGTAAAAATTACTAACACTAAATCTGATATAAATCTGATTAGAACTACGATTTCAATGTTAATTATTAATTTATTTTGGAAAAGTGCCCCATTGAAAAACCAATCACACATATGAATGAAATATGCATGAATTAAATAACGAATATCAAAACTAATATTTACAGAATTGAAATGAATTATTATATGTGACTTGCAAACAAGATTTGCAAATATCATTTGAAACTCAATGCAAACTGCGTTTGAAACTCAATGCAAAATTTAAATACGATGAGTCAAATCGTCGCTTTACAGAAAAATATTAGATATTTTAAATAATTAAAGAACTAATCTTTTGCATAATTCGGAAAAGTATTTTACTGATTAATTCGTATAATCGGTATAAAATGTTTTACTGTTGTTCTTTGTTTTGTTTTTAGTAATTCAGCCAATAATTTCAAATGGGCAAAAAGATTTTGGACACTACCTAAAAGATTAAAAAGTTTCAATATGTACTATTTCCTTTGCATCTTTTAGTTACAAAATTATATATTTTTATTTCTACCTATTTTACTATTCTCTTATCTAATATGGCGTATACGTCAGTTTGATTGAGGTAACAGAAAGTTACTGCTTTTCGATGGGCTCCGGCATTTTTCTCTTACACTGTGAAATGAAAAAAGCAATTCTTCGTATGCTGCGATATAACCTTAATTAACATTTTTGTTACAATACCGATAATTTCTCTTTGAGGATCGTCATCTATAGAAGTATAACTTTCTGATAATTAATCCTATCTTAATCGTCTTATATCTCATATATCATCGCCTATCATCTCGTCTTAACCTCTTACATCTCTGTATCGTCGACGAACCGTCATTATATTGTGAAAACAAGCAGCTTCCCAGTATCACTGGATTTCGAATCGGTTAATTAAGCTTAGTGCCTAGCAATTAGGCTTCAAGTTGCTTCCACAGCCTAATGAGACCAATTATGCTCATGCGTCTTACATGAGATCTACTTAGATCGTATGCGAGACCGTATCTCGCTACGCATCTCTTAGACATCTGGCTGTGTATCTTTTCGTATTCGAATACTTAACATTCTTCTTAAACGATCGTTCTCTCTTTTGTTTCAGGTAAGTAAATCTTACCATCCTTGGAAGATCAACTCGTAAACGCATAGAAACCAACTTCGTAAGTAGTTGTAAATTTGCGTGTAACACAAACGACGGTGGCGTATTTGACGACAGTGGAATATTTTGTCACTGCAACGAAACGAGAAGGAAAAAGACGGTACATTAAAAAAGCACAGATGAGTTGAAAATTTGGCTGTCGTTGTAATCGTCACGCAGAGCGCAGGTTTCCGCTCTGGAAAGTGTGATTCACGGGCAGTTGGCGGCGCGAAACGCACCGACCAATTGAAAAAGAAGAGGCGCATTAATTTTGAATTTTTACTTGACGCCCATTGTTCCGCGTGGTACGGCCTCGCGGCGCGGCCATTTCACTCGGGCTTCACTTTGCACCGGTGTTATATCCGTTCTCGTTGAAAAATGGATTTTACCGTCGGTCCTGGCTCGTACCGGCTGCTTCGGGAACGGGTATCGCAACGTTTACGTTTGTGTGAGTGCTGGAAACCCGGCTATTGAAACAGAGTAGTGCATTAGTGATTAATATTTATAAAATCGTAAATTATCGTATTTACGATGTGACGGAGTGACGTGTGGCGGAGTATCAGCACTTTAAAAAATTCAAAAAAATCTGCTATTTTTACACTTCTAGAGTTAATCGTGTATGGTTTATTAATTTGAAAATATTGGAAATTTTCCAGTAAAGTCTATCGTAATAAAACAGCTTATACTCAAACTAATTAGAAATCATCTGTTGTAACTCGCATCGTAACTAGGAACAGTCGTGCTTTGGAAACAATATTATTTACAAGCCTAACTTTTTTACACAATTTTTTCACTTTCGAGGCATGGCATACCATTAGAAGCTTTACGACATCATTCTTGGATCTGTTTGTACATACATACATATTACATCTACGTAGGCCGCTGGCACGGCGCGTTACGACAGTACAGGCTTTAAAGCAGTAGGCTATAATCCTGAATGGTTAAGGGTGAACATAACGATGCTCGCGTATCCTCGTGGCGTAAACCGAAACACGCTTTAACCATCCATTAAACCGGCACGTCCTTAACTCGTTGGACGAGCGATTTTACGTGCGTTTGGATTTCCTGTTCGTCTTTTGTCCTGTAGTCGCGGTTAAGCAACGATTAATAGGACGTTTTTACCGTTTCGGTATAATTAGCTTGTACCAAATGGCCTTAATTTCAGATTTTATCAATTTCGTTAAAGAATGAATAAGTCGTGTTATAAATCAACCTTACAATAGAGTTTCTTTAGAATCTTTAGTTTAAATCATAATCTACTTCGAGGATCTTTTAATTTTCCATTTCTCTAATTGAAAACCCTATTTAAACGCTGTCTTGCGTTAATTTGAAAATATGGAGAATACAGAAGATCACGAAGTTTTGTTCTCGACATTGTACGCGGCAGCAGTTGCTTTAAAAGAATTGCAACTAATGTTTCGATCGGTCGAATCGCGTTCTGATCGCGTGCACTTGAACGCGAGATCGCTCGTGTGTCTAGGGACAAACGTTTCACCTCGTGTACGCGCTCGAACGCGCTCTCTCGCGTACGTACACTAAGCGAGAGTTTTATTAAATTCCAATGGCTGGCCATGGAATGAGAGAGAAAGCTTTGTACCGCTCACGCATCCCCGACGACTGCTCTGAACGCGTCATAAAAATAAAAAACAAAAGAAGCAAGTATGAAAAAAGAGAAATAGAGAGGGAGCTGCGTGGATACCTTTGAAACTGTAAAGGAATTGATACGTAGCGCTCGGCGAACGTCTGGTAAATGTGATCGCCTCGATGCTGAAGAATTTATCGCATTATCGATCTTTCACCGTTGTCCGTCGTCTCTCCTTGGATATCGGATGCGCGATTAAGCGCTTGTTTCATGTTTCTAATTCGGTTGAGTTTATTTCCGAACAAAGCGCGGCGGCGTTCAAATTTTGAAATTTATTTGATCCACTGTCTTTGATTATAGCCTTTCTTAGCCTACATTGATTCGGAACAAAACAAAAATTTGATCTTTTCCTAAATAAAGGACATAACCTCAAAAATCTCTTCCACTTTCGAAACAAATAATCATTGGAAATAACCGTTGGAATCAGAAGATTCCAGTCGAGCCGATATTTTTCTTAGGACGCATTTTCTTTTGGAAACAATGGAGTAATCACGAAGAAGAAACTCGTGCTTACGACTATAGTAGAGCACAGACATCCTCTTGGCGAGGAAGCAACGGTACCACTTAGCCAGCTAGGTTTTAATGTTTACGCGTAAGAAGTTCGAGAAGGTCTTAAGTTTTAAACGCTTCCTTCGTTAATGTTTCAACTAAAATGCTCATAACTTTCCCGCGTGAGCGACCGCGTTTCTACGTTCCTTTTAGAGATAGTCACCGAAAATATTTGTCCGTTTTAATCGCGCCTGCCCCCTAAATCTTAATGGCGTCGTTACGCAACAGCCAACGCGGCGCGACACAGCGCTTTCAGCCGAAAAACTTTCGACCGTTTAATTAAAAGAGATTAGTATATCGAGATTCACAGATTGTTTAATAAAACTATGATTACCAGAAGAATTATGAAGTTAAGTTTTATCATGACCACGCTCGTTTATTGTTTCGCTATGGATTGCGATTTTTAATTGCGAATCTCAATGTGCAAGAAATGTATGTTTTTAGAAACCCAATTTTCCGAAAAGACAAGTATTCTATCGCTTCGTATAAGGAAAATTCAGTATTCACAACACACGCATTTTACTATATTAAAACTGATTAACGGGACCAAACAGCGATCGAGGGACAAACCCGTTCTATAGGGACAAAAAGTGATGATTTTCCTGTCACCTCGGGATAGCGATTACGTTGGCGCGTGTATGTACGAGCCGTTAACGTATTAGCCAAAGCAGTGATCCGCGCCAAGGGGTACGGAAGGGGTAAACCTTTCGCAGGAATCTAATAGAGTTACCGTCGGGGTCCGAGGATTACTGGAAAATACGTCAGACCGGCTAGAGCTGGCGCTGCATTGCGGTGCATCCTACACATAAACGTACGCACGTGTTACGTACGCACGCGTGAACACATGCGTGTCAAACGTCTATATGAACGATGTGTGTGTGCGCGCGTGCGTGCATGCGTGTATGTACGCGTGTGTACGCGTGTGGTGGAACGATGCAACGACAGAAACGCAAGCGTGGTTTGCTCGTCGGTGAGGGTTTTATCGGCGGATTAGCATTGCTTTACATAGTTTCGAACGGGTTTGCATAGATTTCAGACCACCGCTTGCCACATGCCGCAGAAGAGCGGGTAGAAGCTCAACAAATCCGCAAACCGATTTTCAGTCGTTCTAGTCGGAATCTTCTAATCTGCCATCCGAAGCACCTATCTCACTGGGTCTTCCTTCTTACGTGACGTATAATATCGCGCATCTTCGAGCCTAACTGCCTGTCCTAAATAGTTAAGATTTAGCGATATAGAAATATAGAGATTCTACTCCTTCCGTTATATAATTATATACCGGTTCCGTGTTTATTAATATCGTAAGATTTTCGCTTTACCATTTAAGAAAAGTTGGAGAAGATGAGGTTAAGATAGTTGTATAATTAAATAACCTAATATTCTCACATATATCGTGGGTTAAACCAAATAATTTGATTGGTTTTTGCGAAACTTTTTCAACGAATCCTTCAAAAAAGAACTCCGTTTAAATAACGATTCGCTGAAAAATACGTAGCTACTACAAATTCAACAAACAACGAATTAAACGTGAAAACTGAATTCCCTTAGGTATTAATCCAGTGTGCTTAATGAAAATACGATTTACACCGAGCTAACGATAAATCTTCTTTTTCATTACGTGGTGAGACCTTTTCGTGCACAAAGGCGGCGGTAGACCAACAGGGTTCAATGCGTAACGAGTCCCAAAGCAATAAATATGGAGCACAATGGATATTAATTAAAGTGTATTTTAATAGAGGAACAATTAAGAAAGTGGGTCGCGTGCAGGTCGACGAGGGGATGAAAAGGGGTGGACGGAGAGAACACGATTTACGCCGCAAAGGAGGAGGAATAGCACGCGGCAATTTTACATAGTGTCTTCCATTACCTATTTTCAGCGGGATAATAGCAGCTCCTTTAATTAGATGCGCAGCGCGATCCTTTTGTCCTTGCAAAAATGAGTCGACCTGCTAGATCGAAGAAGGATAATTCCTTCCTTGTACCTGCGTTTTGGTCAATGAACCGATACACGTTCTTTGACTTCTCTTTCAACCAACCATGCTACGGTATGGGAGAAAGTCTCTGGTTATACCGTATTTTAACGTCTGATTATCTATCCGTTTGACGATGGAAAATATACAAATGATTTATTGCGGAATCTGAATTGTAAGCAGGAGTAAGTAGAATCCGCGCGAACGTCATTTGCAAAGAACAACTTTAGTATCGCAAATAAAATAACACGCGAGTGCAAGGAAACTGCAAAAATACACGGATAGGTAGGACGGTGAAGAAAATTCGAATCGTCGAGGAACGGAAGCAAGAATGGAGCGAAAGAAAATAGGAAGCGAGCAAACGAAAACATTTGAATAGAGGTGTGTCTTCCGTTCGCTTCGCTGTAGTTCCTAACCGCCTGAAGAGAATGCCTCTATACTGAGAACAGTTTTCAAGTAAATTAAGACAGAAGGGATTGGAAGTTTAATTGCATGCAACTCGACTCACCCCCGAGTCTTCGTTCTCGTTCTTGCTTATCCTGCCTTGACTGAATCAACTGAATCCTTAGGCTGGCCGAAACTCCAAATCGACAGACACACTAGGAGTCTTCCAAGAAACGCGCAAGAAAACAGAATAGAAAGTAACAGGCATATAACGAGGAGTAAGGGTATTAAATAAAAAACGGGAAACAGCTGGAAATAAATGGGTTGAAAGACAAAAAAGGTGGCAAAATGCCGCTTAACCCGTTGATTATATGTATACTTTCTATTTTGACCCATTCTATAACGTATATTTTATGGAAATTATTATTATAAAATTATTATAAAATTACGATAATACGTTTGCGATGCTTAGATTTTGTAACTACTATGCGGAGGATTTAATGTTATACGTGTATCTTTTTCCCAAATATGGAAGGGAGTAAGGGAATATATAAAGAAGGACAAGAGAGAGGCAGGCGGGGAGGGAAACGTAAGACTTAAAGAGAGAAAATGCACGTAAAACTAAAGGGCCGATAAAATATAACAGAGAACGTAAAATGGGTTAAAAGGAGAAAGAGGAAACTTAAACGTAAAGTGAGTAGGATTCGTGAAATAGATAGAGGAGGACGAGAATTAGAGACAAAGACAGAAATGGGAAGCGATGATGCCAGAGAAAGGGGGCAGCTGAAAGCGAGAATTCGATGAAGTTCGATAGAATGTGGAAAGGAGAAAGAACGACGAAAGGATAGAGCGAGTACCTAATAAGAATAAAACCAGAATTATGCAGGTGCCGGATATCCGATGTAAAGGCTGGGTAGTCGAGTATTCTTCGGAAAACCGGTCCTTTAGCCAATAGACATCTAGGATTTCCTGAATTGAATGTAAATTACCTTTGCTCTGTTCACAAAACGGTGATCTATCGTTAAGCTTTTGCAAATAGGATCTACTTTTTTGCAAACTTACGCTACTTTTATTGTCTTTTTTTATTTTGAAAACGATTAAATGTTTATAAATCGTCTTTAACAAATAAGTTCATTCTAATTATTTGTCGCTAAAACGGATATCCTATGTAAAATATAAAGAGAACTAAAGAGAAAATAAAAACAAGAAGAGAATATTAAAAATATGGTATCAAAGATTTACCTTGTGACGACACGAAATGCGGTATTGTTGACCGTTCGTCGATGTTACCAAATTGTGGTAAGCCTGAAATAGAATATAGCAGGCGTTAGACAGTAATCCTATTTAGTTAAAATGCACGAAATGACGCGTGATTAAACGTGACGAGAAACGAGATACGTATGAATGCCGATGAAACGGATTGATGGGACGTAATTGCAAGATAATGGAATGCCGCCGCGTTTTTCGCCCGCGCTAAATAATTTGCCATTAAGCAAATTTTATAATACGCGTCGCGGATCATGATAATGAAATTAATCGCATTGGATATTTCATATTTAATTTCAATTATTTCTTCCTAGTGGACGTTTACGAGCTTGATTCTGAAGAAAAGATGTAATGTTAGCTACTAGTTGGTAACTACATCCAAGTATAGACTGATCTTTACCTTTTACAATGAAATATGATAAATTTGACTGCAAAAAATAATGGTTTTCAGCAATTCCGGTTTTAAACGTTTAAAAAATAGAAACAATAATTTAAATTTACAATTTAAATTTTTGACAAAATGTAAATCGATTGTCTTAAACTTTTATTTGTTAGAGTTTAAAGGAGGAAATTTTAACGGATTATAAAATGGAAAGTCTAAATAGAATCAAGATAGTTTTGAAATCTTTATTCGTTTCCTGGAATAATTTTTGGGTCAATGTAGGTATCAAAAGTTGTACGAGATAGTCGTATTCATAACAATGCTGCATATTTAGAAAGTTAATAAAATTTACTTGGAACGGAAGAAGCTTTGAAGATACTCGCAGTAACGAAGTTTTAGAAAGTTTCATAGGGACGATACGGTAAAAGTGTAGCTACTGCATTCTTATCGGTAATTTTCGTTTAAAATTTGTAAGTTTCATTTTCGCGTATCTCTTCAGGAAAACTAGTTGGAAACTTTTTAAACCGTGGTAACCGTCGTAACAAGTTAATAAAATACTTATCATAAGTGATAATTAGGTTGGGTAACTCGACAGTTGTTATTACCAAAGTGTCGTCGATACCGCGAAAATTTTAAAAGAAAATTTTGAATAAAGCCAACGTTTGTAACCGCTGTTTTTTTTTTATGGAGAAACTCCATTAAAACGATCTCTAGTGATAAAAATAATTTCGGAACATTAACAAGCCTGTTCTCCCGATCGCTCCAACAAAGTGTTAATCACGAATCGAAAGGTAACCACAGTAACAGGAAACAATAGGATCCGACGAATAATGCGATCGCTCCGTTCCTCGACTCTCTCTCGCTGTTAGCCATGACTTGATCGATGATCACCGATGACAAGCAGTTTCATGCGTGCCGCGTTTGCATACTTGACAAATTAATTGGTATACATCGAGTGTACGCGTTACTCGTATTTGCGCAAGCGAAACGCCGCGTTCCATACGTTACGTTCATTATTACTCGAAACCGATGTTTCGCCTCCCTGCACGGTAGCGTCGTATTACGCCTATATGTGTAGGTTAACCCTCATACTCACTTGGTCGAAAAGATTCAGTTTGGAAATGCTCAGACGGCCGTTAGTAATATGCAAACAGCAGTAACGACATGTTATTCATTGTTTGGTTACGTTACGTGCCGTTGATCTACTCCGCATCGACGCGTGGAATATCGAAGTTTCAATATCGAAATAGTCGTGATAAATCATTGAGGATTTACTGCGATTTTGGTTCGAACGTATTCGATCACAGTGAAATATTATTTTGATCGTTGTTAATTTGTTGATCATTATACATGTATAATCACAAAGTTGTTGTTATATATATATATTCTTTTCTTCTTTTTTTTCTGCAGTTTTATATTATAATTTGTATTATAATTTTGTGACTGTTATAACCGTGATAACACGCGTCGATAATTTTGCACAAAATACAGCGTGCAAAGAAAATAATTCTCGCTTAAATTTAATAAAACATCTTGGGAAAATTTGTTATGTTTGTTACAGTCGTAGTGGAATGATTTCATCGTGGATTTAATTACCATGATAGGTTCGATATTTATTAAAACACTGTCGATCCTTCTTTGTGTCGAGTTTCAATTTTATTAATCAAAAAACGTGATCTATATAAAAACGCGTTGTTCTGACACACACGCCGATGGAAACAATATATACATATCATGTTGGTGTACTTTGATTCATCGTGAATGCCACACGAATAGAAACATCGAACCATATTAATCTGCATCTCTCCAATATTATTCATGTTTGTGTCCGTTCTTTCAAGTAATCTGTGTTACAGAAAAACATACACACATACGAAAAATATCAATATCAGTAATTTCGTCGATACCTGTTTCCACTGTTTTTTATTTTTGTCTTTAATTTTAATTAACCGATATCCTATCTGGAAAAATTCGTTTTTTTTTTTTTAAAGAAAAGCTCGTCCACCGACGATTTTAATGTTTATTGATATCACTAATGTTTAAAAATTATTTTGCAATGTATATTATTCGTTTTCTTTGTATATTTATATTATATATTTTACTAAGAAATTTGGCAGCAAAATGAAATTCTTCGTCCGAAACATTTTTTCCTAGATCGAACAATTTTATATTGACGCACTCTAAGTGGTACTTACGATTGTATACCTATTTTGAAGATTAAAATAAATTACTCTGATATTTGTAACTGTTATTTCATATTCCGCATTTGCTTCTATGAAAGATTTATTTCTCCATGGTACTCACATGGTTTACCATCTGAACTCCTCAATTGCAAGCACGTTCGTTCACACCTAACTCGATATAAATTCCAGACGGAATGAATAGAAAAGTGGAGGCTTGTCTGTAGGAGAATGGGTCACGGGTGTAAGCAAGCCTAGCCGGAGTAAGGATAACAGAGCAGAGTAATAAGAGATCCAGGTTTTCGTTTCGCGGTGTGCGCGAGTAAACCGTGCAACGTTGCGAATGAAACTTTCGTCGCGCTCGAAAGCCAATTTAATCTTCGCCTTTTGGCAGCGTGCTTCCTTTTGTAATAAGTTCCCGTGCTGGGGCAAAAATGCGATGACGCCGACAGCCAAGAACGAAAAGATGGAAGGAGAGAAGAAGGTAGCTTCAAAGAAGGAAAGCATTACTGGCTAGAATTAGAGATCCTCGGAATTTTATTTCTTAGTGGTGTCTTTTCTTTCTCATTTACCTAGCGTTTCCTCTTCTTTGCTTCTCCGGGCCACGCATAAAAATGCTTTCGCGATATTAACGAATTAGTTGTAACGCCGACATTACAAACGGTTTGGCGTTTTTATTGCTTGAAAAAAGTAGGGAAGTTCGAGTCAGGGCCGGCTTTCTTCGTAAAAAAGACTGAGAAATTCGAGTTTCGCTATCTACCTTCAACTTTCCTTCCTCGAGTCACAGAATATAATTTCGTTCTTGAACTTTTCTTCTCTTTTCCTGGAATCCTCGTGGCGGATCGGAGGAAACGTAAATGAAAAGAGAAGGAAATTGCTGTCTCAAGAGAGTAAATACGATTGTTTATATGACGTAACAGACAATTCCTTAAAAAGTGATCTAAATACACATTACGTAGCGTCTTACTCGCAAATGATAGTCATACGTATATGTACTTCGCCACGTATCATAAAGTCAAAAATTTTCTACGAAATCTTACCATTTACCAAATAATTGACTATACAAACTGTGTCAACAATATTTCAACCACATATTTCCTATAATTAGTCAGGCATTCGTATTAAAGCACTAGCTGTGCGCGATCAAGCACGATATCTTTAAGAGGAGAAGGAAGAAGCAGTTACGTAGCGATGTCAGAAAAACTGATTCTTTGGCTTTCGAGCAAGCCAGAAGCTCGTCTCCTTCGCCCTCCATTTCTCGCTTTCCTTCCTATTGCTCGACTTCTGAATTCAGTATCCTAACGTTTTCCTCAGACTATTCGCGCTCCGAAGAGCCGACTTGCTTACTCGAGGAAGAGGCGAAAGGCCGTCTTTTTGCGGCTCTTAAACTTGGGCTACGCTTTCCACGCCTCGATGCTTCAAATGGAATATCAGTTTACGCGCGAAACCTGCTTTAGCTTCTTCTCTCCGAGTCGAAGTTCTCCTTTTGTCCATGAACGTCGACCGCCCACTCTTCTGACCTTTTGCAAATTCTTCCACCTCATCCATTTGATCGGCGCTTCGCCCGATGTCTTTGTGAAAAAGTGTGAACATTTTGGACAGGGTATTTTTACATGATACTCTTTTATAGCATTTTTTAGCTGGTCTTCGTAGTTTTTCGTATATTATGCTGAAACGTATACACATTATCACACATATAGATGTATACAAATTTCTGTCACATTTTTGTTATTTATTACAATTGAAAATTTCTATTTCAGAATAGCTTGGGATGGTTTTACATCAATTTACAATCATAATGAAAATTCTCATATACGCTGCAAGAACATTCTCCTTAGAAAATTCAAAGTTAATTGAAACGTAAAATTTTCTCAAATAATATCACCGTTCAAATTACTCTAAATACAGTTCAAACAATCAGCTGTTTTAATTTCACAAAATCTTCTCCGCTTTAATTTATCCCTGCTGAACCCAGCTACAATTACAAACTCCATCCCATCCATTCAGGTTCAAATTACACCGAGTATTCTTTCCTCATTCGATGTTTATTTTTTCCAAAAAATGAAAAAGTAAAAGAAGTAAAAAAAGAAAAGAGAGAAAAAAGAAGAATTGCCTATGTTAGCGGAAAGCAGCCACGTTTTCCACGTAATTATAGACATACAGAGGCGAAGGTAAAGTAATCGTTAACAACCGTACCATTCGTTAGGGCAATTCCGTTCCCGTTTCTCAAATGTTGGGAAATGTTAATAATTTTTTTAAAACCGGCCCGCGCAGAAACACAACCAGACAAAACTTCGTACTATACGATAGTAATGTTACCGTGGCGTACACTGTTTCTAAAATAAATGAAGTATTAAATTCATTCTGCCTGTCCGTTGGCCGGCTACATATTAAAATTTTCCACTACAGCTAGCCGCGCGCACGTGTCTCCAACACGGGGGTCGAGGAAGAAAATAAAAGAAACCTGGGAATTCTCGCGTCCTTCGCGCCCACTTATTCTTCCGTCAAAATAATTAAACACTAACAAGGCAGCCACTCGTATAACGCACTGATAATAGGTAAGCCGAAACTGCATTCTAAATAAGGTGAATAAGATACGATAACGGAAGAAATTTAAACACATGGAATATTTTTATATAAAATTCGTGCTGGTTACGCTGCACGCGAAATGAATAATGGTGGATAATCTAATTTAGTTGTTAGTTTTACTCCTTGTTAGTTTCTCATTTCCTTTTTTTGTCTGTTTTTGTTTTTCTGAACAGTTTTGTTGGCTGTACAGTTTGTTTCTTGCACAGAGGGAAGTGGATGAATTGCGTTGAAATGGCTACATTATTCAGGTTATCTTTGCAGTTGAACAGGAATAGATAAAATAAAATTAAATCAGAAGTGGGAAAGATTGGGAATTTCATTGATATTTCGCATTTATGGAATGCAACTTTTTCTTATTACTATTTATTTCGATTACTATTTATTTTCCTTGTTGTAGGGAAAATGGGGAAAGATTTGTCAGTTTTATGCCCTTCAACGTCTCTTTAGAAATGCAACTTGTGATGTATAGTAGCTACATGGTTATTGAGGAAATCTGTATTTTATTTAAAACTTCTTCAAAAATTTGCGATAATCGACTCGAGATATTGCATTTATAAAATATCGAATATATTTATATCACAGAAGCAATAAATGTTTTAAACGAAAATTATAGTGGCATGCGCAATTATGTTTTAAATATTAAGAATAACAACGCGATTGATAAAAACGATAAAAACACGCATTTTACTTACGTTTTACTTCGTTCGATAAATGTTGGTAGCTCAGCTTTTTTGCTCGAATTCCTACCTAAACTTTCGAGCAGTATACACAAGTAGTTTGAAAACATTCACAGAAGGACAACGTCGAGTAACGATAATTGTTGTGATTTTGCTTATACCGATAGTAACATCGATTTTCAAGGACGTAGCTTGGTCGGATCACAGGGATCGTGTGTTTCCTTAGTCTTGTCGTATACGTCGAACGATACGGTCGTGTTTCAAATTGAATTGAATCGCGGTCGGGCTTAGGTGTCTTAACTTCCGTCTACGACGCAGTCTGCCATTTTATTGTCCGTTTGGAATCGCAAACGCAGTTTGATAACCGTGTTGACGTGATTTCGTGTTTTACGAACCGTGTTCTTCCGTGATTTTTATTTGTGAGAGCGTCGTTTTGGAAGATTACAGATATTTAGACATTGTTGCTAATTTTTGGTGAGTAGAGAAATTATTTTACTGTAATATCGTATCGTTAGTTGGAAGATGAGGTCGTTTTTTTTTTATATGCATATTAGAAACTTTATTATATTGAATTTCGCATCAATTGCAGCGTTTACAACAATATGCAGCAGCAGCAATTAATACTCGACTATAAATTGTTCAACAACTCAACACTCCAGATCGATCGGAATAACAATGTGCAACAGACAAATTGGTAAGCGTAAAAAGCAATTTTTAAATTAATTTTTCTAAATTCGTGTCGAGATGATTTCACCGTTCATCCTTAAGAAATATTCTAGAAAGAGATATATTTTTATGTTATAAATGTATCGCGATTACTTCAAAAGGACATTTCTAAGAGAGTCGGTAGCAAGAAAAAGTTGTTTATACTCGGAACGCACACTAATATTCTAATACGACTTGTGATGGTTAGTTTGCCTGCGTTGTGTACGTTTCTGGAGGTAACTAGAAATTTTGAATATTTATTATAATTATGAAAGGTTTCTTAAAGAAGGACGAATACTTATTGTTAGTACATTGAAAGTAGCATTTATCAAAAAAAAAAAAAAAAAAAAAATATTCGTATAAATAACTTGGTAGATTAAAAAAAAAAATCAAGTTATCGATGGAAGAAATCGGGTGGGACTGAATTAAAAACAATGAAATGAACGAAATGTACATAACGAGGCACAATCACGACTTCGCTGAACTTTCCTTTCGATGAGGCTCGATTTGAGAATTGGTTATAGAACCGCCTTTATCGCTCAGCTTTTTTTCCTCTGTGCTCAGCTCTTTTTAATTGGTTGCCTCTCCAAGCAGTGTCTCTGCAGCCAATTAGTGCCTTGCGTAAAGTGCTCTAGTCTTCTCTTGCGATTAACGATTTCCCTGCTTTGAATTTACCAGAAATTACTACCAGTGTCAATTCCCTGCTTTCCGTTTTCAGTGACCAATAGGAGAATGATCGTACTGACCTGGCTGATGTCTCAAAAAGTTACTCTAATCCAATTTTCTTATTTCCCTTCCTATCATTCTCACGATAAGATTTAATTTTTAATATTCGATTAATATTTTAGTATCTTTTCTATCGGATAAGGTAAAAGAATCTCGTAGAATTTCTTACAAATCTTATCGTACGTAAATCAAAGTTACGAGGAAAGTAATAGCGCAAAAATCCCTGTATATAAAAACAAAAAGATACAAAATTTAGCTAGATTCTTAAAATCGCGATATAAATCGACGAGTATTCGCTCGTTTGTGTTCGTATCTCTTCTTCCACGTTCTCCCACGAAGTGTAAGAGTCGTTAGAGTTTTGCATCACTGAACTTTGTTTTCCATTTCTTCTTCTCTCTCTCTCTTTCATTTCCTGTTCGGTCCTCTATTTTTCGTTTCTACATTTCTCTATTTTGAGCTGACCGAAAGTTCAATAGCGTGTGCAGCTTAACCGAGTTACCACTACGTCAACAGGGGCCGCTAACCTACGCATCCTGTAATATCTATCAATATCGATTCGAACAACAGTTCTCGATGGTATAGCAATTTCCATGAGAGAAACTGAACTTTCAATTTTCGCCTGTTAATTTTCGAGTTGCTTGCGCTTGATCGGTCGTACGAGCTATACTCGATGGGACTTGTACCACGTTTTCGAGTTCGATATTGCTTTATTATATAGCATGCGGTCGAAAATACTGTACAGGCAGGCAAAAGATTACTTCCCGCGCCAATCTAAATAAAAAAGCGTAGAATAAAATTTCTTCACGCGTGGTTTATTTTTGATATTTGTCACTCTGCTAGCAAACCAGTGGGATGTAGCAAACCAAAGTATAGGAAGAAACATCTATATGAAACATTTAAATACACGCAATGACAAACGCTTAGTCCTTTTCCGCTCCACCTTACAATGACAATACACGATATACGTAACAAAACGCTCTATCTTCGAACACGATTTGACATTTTTGAGCGGGATATGGAAAAAATTTCTCGGAAAAAGAGAACGCATACGCGTAGGCATTGCCATGAAAACAATTCTCCGTTCGTCACGCTCGAAAAGCTAGAACGCTAAAATTCACCATTTAATTAGTTAATTAACGAGAAACGGGTGCAGCGTCCACCAGCTTTCCGGCTCCGCATTAACGAACTTGTCGATGTGTGCCGCTAAGCGAAGCGAAGAGTGGAGGTATGATATCAGCTCTCGGTTATCTCTTATTTAACACCATTGTGTCTGGCCGGGTCGAAGGGCGATAACGAATCAGTTCCTAGCCGATCCGACTAGGGAAGGAACAAAATTGAACAATGCCGCTCCAGACACCACCATGAAGATCCAGTAATTGAATTACACTCCGATAACCGCTTATCGCCACTCGCTTTTCCACCATCTCGCGCCATGAGTATACATTTAGTTTTTAGCTTTTCATTCCTACGTATCTGACATAGTCTAGAATGACTGTTCGTTTCCTTTGGAGAATTTCTTTCTGCGGGGTAGTCGAAATTAACGAAGCGGGCCGTGTATCTAGAAAGTGAACTAAACTTCGTCATTTTCACCCTGTCGCCTTCTACTTTCGCTTTAGTAACAAACGTTTATATGTACCACTGTTTCATCGAGCTCCTGCGATGTAACCACCTACAATTTCTTTCTCTAAAGAAATTAATAATTTTCTGCAATTTTAGTAACCACTTACGACTATCGATGACAATCAATGACCATCATGTTGTTACTATATCAAACGTGGCTTTATCATTCAACGTGAATTTAGGCATGTGAAAAATGTTAAATAAAATTTTTTACTTAGACTTTGTTTCTATGCGTGCGTCGGCTTTTCTGCAATATATCTTCAACTCAGCTCATCCCTACCTCTTTGATTACTTTGATTCGAATCGGTTTTCCGTGGGTAATTATCGCCGATGAACGGGAGGATAACAGGCAACTTTTTATATCGCGCCGCTACGAGCTACGATGAGACTGCGTCTAACGAGTGTCCTTTTTTCTCCCGTTTTCCTGTCTAGTTTGTTTCTTGATCCGTTTCAGTGTACCGAGTCGTGATCAATGGATTTTGTAGGGAAAGTTGAATTCGGTTCCTTGGAGATTCGAGCTTTGTTAAAAATTTACGTTGTTTCTGGTTCTATCTGCCCTTTATTTTATTTTATAAAACAACAATAGTCAAACTTCAAATTTTCACGAGCAAATTTCCTTGAGCTGTTAGCATCAAAAACTTGGCACAAGATCATCGGAGTTCCCGAGCGTACGGATCGGTAATTATGAAGCGCGAGCTTCACCCTTCTACAAGAACGATCTGAAGGGTTGCGTACGGTAAAAAGGGAAAGATCTGATGTTGAAGATTGCAGGCTAATCGGTTTAATTAACGAAGAGCAGCGAGGTAGTGTTGGTGAGTGACCGTAGTACTGGTCGCTGGACAGCGGCGCGCGAATTTAACCTCAGCAGAAATTCTGCCCCAATTACCGATCGGTAATTGGACGCCGCCAGGCGTATCACTGCCGCGAACGGGCTCCCTGCGATTATCGAATCTTCGATCGCCGCGTTCCGAATGTCCGTCCAACTTTTTGCGAAGGACACATCGTTGGCTTTACACCGCAGAGGAAATGAGACGCTGTCGTTTGTTAAACTGTTTCTGCTCTTTAGAAATCTCGGCTATACCGCCTCTGTTATAAATTAATCTCGATCGATATCGCTGATACGTAGGTCATTTGCAAAATTTACGAGTAAAAGCTTCAAGCAGAAAAACAAGGGCTCTGGTCAAATGAAATTTCCACTCATCGATCTACTTTATCTGTAGATTCTCCTTGTTGATAATTAAAAAAACAAGCGATCCATCTCGAGACATTTTATCCTATAAAATGTCAACATTTCTTTCATCCTCTTCTTCCATTCTAGCTTCTTCTTTTCTTTCTTTCTCTATTTTTCTCTTTTGGTCGCTCTTTTGTCGTCGCAATTAGTTTAGCGGTGAGATTTCTTCGTGAGAACCCGCTCTTCTCCCTCGTACAATTAGCGAAATCTTTAAGACGGATCATTTGCAAGCTCCAATTTGCCAGGTTGATCTGGCGGAAAAAGATCGCTTTCTCAAGAAATCAGGACGAAATGGGAGGAACGGGTACGATCGCGTAGGGTGGACTTCTGTGGGAGGAAGGACAGCGATAAAGGAACAAAGAGGGGGTGGAATATTAGAAAAGGTCAAAGGTGATCGTACAAAAGAAATAATAGATTTCAACGACAAATAGAGCATCGAGCGGGCCGATGAAATCGAACAGCCAAGTTTGTAATTGAACTTTTCGCGATATTTTCGCGAGCGTTTCTTTCGCGTTTCGGAACCCTACGAACGGGAGATTAATCAAGATTTTCGGTAATCGATCGACCATCGAAGAAAAAGAAGAAGAATGCAGATAGGGTAAAATTGCAAATTTTGATCCATTAATTTCTGCAAGTTGTTATTAACCGTGATTGAAATATAGAGATAGAGAAATTTAAGCAATTGTAGACACGCTGTATTTTCAAAGTGATCAAAGATAGAATGAAACGAGGTAGATTTCTTACTATGTACTATCACTTTGGTGGTCGCTGAAAGGAGAAACGTAAACTAGCGTCGTTTGCATCGTTCGCTGTTTCAATTCTTCGATTACCGTTGGCAAAGGATAACACAGGATAAACAAGTTAAACGCAATAAAAGAATTGATCGGAAGATCAGGGTTTTTTCATGACTTTCGCAAAGCTACCAGCAGCACGTCAAGGCCAGTCTAATGAAGGTAGTCGGAAGAGTTATTTGGAAAAAGGAAAGGGACTGTCCGTGAACGATTCTAACGAAGTAAAAGCTCTCGATAGAGCTACAGAGGAGAAACGAGGAATCGACAGAAACAGGATAACGGACCGTGAGAAATGTAATGAATTACGAGGTGCGCGATAATAAAGAGACGAAAAGAAAGGGTTGAAAGATAGACAGAGAGAAAGAAAGAAGGGTATGAGGAACGCATGAATAAACGAGTAAGTTGATGAACGAGTAAAACTAACACGGACAAATCAGGTTGCTCGAAGTCGACGAGGATTTTCAGTAATTTCGTAGCACCATCGGCTGCTGAACGTGCTGCTTTCCAAGCATTTTTTTCTTTCCCTTTTCACCCTTCTCGCTAGTACCCGTACGTCTCACCCTTTCTCTTTCTTTCTCTCTCATCTCCCCCTCCCCTTCATTTCTGATGTCGTTTTTTCGTCTGTCTCCTCCAATCTTCGTTCACGCTCGTTTCACATCCTCGTAACGAACGTATTCCGCTGATCACGAATAATTTCTTTCGAGAGTCCATTAGGGGACATTTTTCCTACCTTCTACGTCGGATCCATTTGAAACCCGAAGACTATTAAAAACTTTTATGTCCGTCGAATATTTCCGGGATGGAAAAGAGAGAAGAAGATGTAAAAAGCACAATGTCGTCTACTGAGAGTGCTGCTTCGATTTCGAATCGCGCACTGGCCAATGATCACCCGGAAATTAATATTATTCTCTTGTTAGTCTCAGGATAATCGCTGGTTTTAGCTTACGGTGAATATGCAAAGTACTTGTACAGCGATTAATTTTAACAGAACGTTTGTATAATTTCGTCTATACGCGAGTTTGCTATGACGTATTTAGGTATATAAATCTGATTAATAAATCGTATAGAAATGAGATTGAGATGTTTGTGCACTTAATAAAAATATTAATATTATTGAAATACCTATATACGCGTAACAACTGTACGCAGTATCGGAATTAGCGAAATGAGCAACGATCCAAACATTTTAAATCGATGTTGCATATATGTAACACGTAGAGAAGTATGTACCACGTTCTGAGAAGAGATATTCGTTCTGACAATATCTCTCGTAGGCGTAATACAGTAATCGATCTAATTACACCATCGATTTAATGCTCCGCCGATGCATAACAATTATGGAAACGGACTATACTTGATTTAAAACAATCATGTTCAAGAAATATTTACGCTAGATTTATCCTTACTTGTATCGAAATCTGCTTCCTACATACTTTTCATAAAACCAATTTTATTTAAATTTGTCAATTTCTTTTACGTCTTTTTAAGCTTACCAGAGAAGATATAGTACTTCCCGTACGTGATAATAGAATTTGACCGAAAATACAATATACTTAAATGTAATTCACTGTGTAACAAATTAAACGTGGTCAATGTGTTGTTATCAGCGTCCACAAATCTAACAAAAAGTAATCAAACGTATTCTTCTGTATGCATTCGCTCCTACAAATATGCGTTTTAGCAACCTTTCTTTTTTCTTTTATAACCACTTACGAGGTAGGTATAAATCATACGACATAGAAATCAGCTGGCATTAGAACTAGTTCAGAGTAGAAGAAAGGTAAAGGGCCAAGCGGCGCATTTCTTCTCCTCTAGGTATTGTTTGCGATAGTGATATCACGTACGTGTCCTTCCTAATGCTTGGCCGACTTTTTCTCCATTTTTTCGTCGACGTTGGGCAGCTGCTAGCGTCGTCACGAACGAACGTACCGCGAAGCACGCCGCGTCGGGACGACGTGTATGAAAGCGAGGCGAACCAAGTGTACCGAGGATGGGAGTGGTGCAAGGGTTGGATGTAGAGTAGCGCGAGCATCATGGGAACGTGAGCAGAGGCGGAAGCACGGGAAACGAAAGACATCCTCGTGGACGGTACCGGTGGCAGAGAAAGGGGTGAAAAACTTTTGTATGCGACTTTCGTATCACCGGACACTACACGTGACCAGCGTAACCGGCCGAGGGTTTAAAACGTTGCTGCTTCGAGTACCTCTATACGTCTGTATTTGAACCTGTGTACGTGTATATTTGTATATCCACGTTCAAAAACACGAAGAGCACTTACTATTTTCGATCATATTTCACTTTGAAATGGGGATTATAGACGTTAAATCACTTGTGTTTTGCTTAAAACTTTTAATCAAGATATTTGAATCGTCCGATTCACAAAATTGTATCTTTCCATCGATGAATCGTAGATATTGCGATTCAGAGGAATCGTATTATTCCTGTATATAATTTAATTTCGCAATTTCGCAATTCGCAATTTCGTAGCGCACACTAAAATACGAGAAACAGCGAGAACAAATGAAAAGAAAAGGAATGGTGAAACACATTGTCGGAGTGAATTGGAGAAAAATGAAAATATACGCGTTCATTTCAAGAATATCCCCTGGCAGGAACGAACATCTTTGTATCACCGAAGTGACTCAATTTTCGGGATTCGAGCCCTCAGGGGTGCGATATTCGACACCCTCTATCTCAACGCTTTCGGGAGTGGTAAAAGGTAGTTCCAGCGGTTCTCGCTTAATTTCCTGTGGCTAATGAAAGCCCATACATGTCTCCTGACGAAAAACGCACCTGCACGACCCTTCTGCTGCGCCGTCAAGCCCCTTCTTTCCATGCCAGGAATAAGTGTACGATAGCAGGGGAACGTGAAATGCACAGTTTCTCTAAAATGCTCCGAACATTTAAACGTAATTGGAAAGAGGATGTTAATTTTCAGTATGGTTATTCGCCAGAGTTAATCGGTAATATTCGACATTCCCGAGAAAGTTAATAATATGACAATTTTTTAATAAAATACTCTCGATGATTTAAATTATTTCAGTACGTTAGTCCGAATAAGCCAACTTGGAATTCTCAAATCACGTTCGATAATACGGTCAATGGAATTATACGTCAATATTGGCTTGAAAACGATACAAGTTTTCTAATTATATAATTCTAACGGCTTAATGCCAACTGCATTAATAACAATTACTCGAAATGTTTCTTCGCCGTCAAAATCGAAAATTCGATTAACGCTGGAGAACGTTTCGGCTTGTTGGCTGTCCAGTGAAACGTGTTTACATAGTAACTTCGATTTCAACTTGGTAATAGCCATTTCAACTGTCGTGGAAAGTTTACGCGGATCGTTGTATAATCAAACAACGGTAGTAGTAGTCAGATATTATACCGTCCGACGTCCGGGACTTTCGTTTCAGTGGAAGTTGCGCAAGTATGCCGCTAGTTTCTTGGCCGTTGGTAACCATTTCTCGTAAAATTTCTTGCACGATTAAAGCTACGTTGTTTCGGTATTTCACCACTTGGCGGATTCTCTTTAGCTACTGGAAATAATTAAGAATCGTATCGTCTTCCGTGGTTTAAGATTTATGAACGCAATAATATCACAGCCAAGTATAATATTGCTTTTACCGGTTTCTTCTTGCACTAGAATTTTTGTGGGACAAATCTTATTCTCGGAAATAAATTGTATTTAATTGAATCATAGTTGCTTGGAGTTCGGTGTTGAGATAATTTTCGTTTCGCTGAGATATTCGCTGAGGGATTCTATAATTTCATACTTTCCAAATCGAATAAAATTACAAATTGATCGTTTCGATTTCTCCGGTAGTTCGGAAAATAAGTACAAACGTTAAAGCGCGCGCATGCAGAGAAATACGTGTCTTGGTCGATAGTTTCTTAGGGTTGCTAATAATCCTGCACAGTAATAGTCCATTACCTATCCGACTCATGCAGCTGGAGCATTTAAACTGCGTGTAAATGGGTTGTCAGAGGGATCGAGGATTCCAGCGAGACAGTCTTCTCAGTCTGCGAGAATTCAGAATGGCCTGCATAGCCTCTACGCTACTCGGTGGTCAGAGTCAATGGCCCGGCTGACAATGATGACAACGCCCTTTAAACCTAATTACATTCCAGATACCCAAATTGCTCCACTTTTCACTTCTCCCTTGTTTTCTTTAGCCGGCTGCGGCTTGGAAACCCGGCCAGTCACAATTACGCTCGCGTTAAACTTGAAACTAATTAAAACCATTAAAAACAGCTTGTAATCACGTCTGACGGAAAAGGAAGACTCGTGAAATTGTAGAAATAGAATTGACTGTCTTAACGTATTTCTTTTAAAATTCTTTTTCTCACTCGGTATGTTGCACATATTTGTTACGGTTAGCTTGTGGAATTAGACCCGTTTTATTGCGAAACTTATTACAAGGGAATTTATTAGAATTTCATTGATAATACTATGTACTTGCATGGTCTAAGCAAGCCTAAACATCGAACCTATCTATGATTTAAACGAATCATTTACGCCGGCTGATTATCTTTGTTTCACGTTTGCAATTCGCCCTTCGCGTTTTCAAGAAAACTACGGTGTTCCAATCGCACGTAGAATTCCAGCAGACTGGCTGCTATCTGCTCTTGTACGCTACCCAATCTTTGGACGCGTTCCGTCTGATGGTGCTGGCGGCGAACGGCAAAGGGTGCGTTTGCAAATGAAAAAAAGCGACGACAAAGGCGCTTGAGGAACGAGCGACGCGTGACCTTCGCCCCTCCGCCCCTAAAAAATTACAGGGCAAAACTGCTCGCGTCTAATACGGGCGTGTGTCAAAGCGAGAATGGCTCGACGAACAAAAATGAGTCCGTAGGGAGGGTGAGTGAATAAAAGGTCAGGAAGACGCGGCGCGGGGATTATCGGTGTCAGAGATGGGGCAAGGCAGAAAAATTTTAGAAATGCAAGCTCTACCATTCTTTATCCGCGAGGCGTCATCCATCTCGAAAGTGTCGACGGGATCGTCATCCGCGGGAACGTACGCGGCTCTTTACAATATTAAGCTCTCTTATTAATGGCTCTGGCCGCTGTACCGCTTAATGGCCGGCCGATCGATTAATCGAAATTCGATACCGCGTTACGAGCTGCACGTGATCGAACGAATAATGCAGCCGTGCCACCGTGATCGTTACTATCGCTCCTACTTGCCGCTCGAATTTTTCCTCGTTCCGTTTTATTTTTTTCCGAGGTATCGTTTTGTTGAATTTTGGAAGTATATGTTTCGAAACGTTTATAGGTGGAGTATCGGGATGGTCGAAATAATTAGTCTGTAATTTTTTCGGGGGAATTTCTTTCGCGAGAAGTACGAATAATAAATAGCACAGATAATTCTCACAGTAATCCTTTTGGATTTTTTGCGAACTTACGACCGGTAACGTACATATATCCTGTGCAAATTTTATGTTTCCCATTTTCCATCGTTATACTTTCTAAACGATCACGCGAAGCATAAAAAAATTTGTTTCGCCCTGGTTAACCGAAGTACCGCGTTTAGTTTTTTCAGACGGGACGACAACACGACAAGTTAGGGGATCATCGCAGAAACGATTTCTCTTCGGTTTGTTCCCGCGGATTCCCACGGTCGGTTATTAAATTCATTTCTCGAGTTGATTAACGCGAGCCCTGGCAAAAACGGCTGAAATATTGGAAGGTTATATAAAAACGGAACCTCTACCTCCCCTTCTTCCAACTCCACTGCCTCCTCTTTCTCTTCCTCCGTTGCGTTGCCCTCGCGAGCCGTACTTAATCCTCTTACCTCGTTGGCCAGTTTTAAGGGCGGGGGTGGCTGTTGCAGGTCGGCTCTCCCGTTCTGGACTCGTGCTATATTACGGACTTACACCGTTAAATTGATGGCCACAGTAGCTACAGCCACCACCGGCAGCACCATTAGCTGAAAAGCCCGTGTGTTCGGAATTTACATTGACCGAGGGCCGATACTCTCGAGGGCCACCTATATACCAACATTGTGAAATTCCAATGGGGCCTCGTGAGATTTCGTACTGTGTACTGTACAACCAATTGCGTATTTTATTACTAGCGTGATCTATATTTTATTAAAGATTTTAAATCTAGGATATATCGCGGTCGCGCGAATTCGATCGGCAAAATCCGACTGGAATTATCGTGCCATCCCTCTGAAACTTAACACCCTGTTGTATACTGTAATATAACAAACGCGTAGATATATAGATACCATGGTATAGCAAATCTAACTCAGTTCTAACCCAAATCTTTGTACGAGTTATTAAAATGAAATTTTCGCTAGAGCTGTTTAAATTCTACTGCATTGTGTTTTGTTTACGAAAACATCAGACGATTTTCCGCAAGTGAAAAAAAATTCAGTTGTGAAGGTGTTAACGATGTAATAGTTAAAAAAAAAGAAAGAAAGAAAAGAAAGAAAGAAAAGAGACGAAAATGAAGAATGCTCGATGGTATACGATTTTACGGTCGCTAAAGACGAGCAATATTTTGTCTGTACCGTATTCCCATTAGCTTAAAACCGTCGTGGTTTTCCCGCGTGTATTTAAAACTAAAAGCGGATAATACCTTCGCGCGAACTCCGTCCGCTTCAAACATTCCGACAACAAAGTACTTTCACGCGGTGCAACGCGCTTGCGAAATGTAGTTAATGTGGCTTACAGAGGGATTAAAATCTTGCATAGAAAAAAGTACCCTCCAATGCCTGTTTTGTCATTTTCGAAATTGGATGTTCGATTGTGTATTTCTTTATGTTAAGGAGTAAGTATATACCGAATATTATTAGTTAGAAGATTCGTACCATTTTGGTTTGACTGTTTCTTCATTCCTATGCCTGTTCCTGTAAATTACATAGCTAATTTCGCAATCGCCATAAAATTCCACAGTCGTAGCTTGTTTTAACCAGCAGCTACTTCAACAAGACTGAGCTCATATTATATCGCGTTATCTTCGCGTTACCCCGAGATATAGAGATAAGAATGATTGCGATTTAAAATCACAAGTAATCGTGAATAGTCCTTTCATACCGTGTAGTGTTTTGAACTTGTATTTCACCTCGAGAAAATTTCTCCTACGTTCAAATTATCGAAAAATTATCCTAGTTTAGCGTTAGCTATCTCATGCCGGAGGCTGCTCGATCGGCACGGAATAAGAAGTCCGCGCCTGTATATTTGTACGCTTGTACGCGCTTTACACGTCGCGGATACGCCACAAACGGCGAAGCAATTTTCTTTTATAGCAAATTGAGAACACATGTTCAGAGATACTGCTGTTGCAGCACGTTATCTTCCTTTCTAGGTTGAAATTTCGATTCTTTGGCTAAAATATTAGATAACCTAGTTATCTGTCTTAAATTCCAACGGAAGTGCTGATTCATAAGTAATAACGAGCTATCAAGATCTTCTCTATCTCTTTTCGATAATATACTCTTTGACATTTTCTTCAGCATCATCGGTTCAAGGCTTAGTTCTTCATTGCAAAACCTAAATTGTTCTTAACGATAGTTCGTAGTATTTCTGTGTTTTTTGTCAGCGAATAGAAGTTGCTGGGCAATCTAACAGCGACTGATAGGAACAGTGGCGCGCCCTAACCCCGTAGCAGATAAAACTTTCCAGAAGACGATACATCTCCGACAATTACCGTGGCAACGAGTAGAATCCTGCCAAGTTTTCTCATAAATCGGTGATATTTTTATGTGGGAAACTTTCTGCGGAAGCTCGTGCGCGACCTATAATATCCGTAAGAGGTTGGTAGGAGCGTGCAGTAGCACCGTCTCCTCGTCGATTTACGAGCCACTACTCTAACACCGCTATTCCAGCCAGAGCCTGGGCCGGATGTTGTCTCGGTCACTTCTCTTCATGATTACCCCTGGAACTTGTCCATGTGATCGAGCTTTCAAGAGGTTTAGTGACTTGTCTCGTACTGATATCTTCTTCCTTGGCGGCCGGAGAATCGATACGAAGGTTATCTCGATGACATGGCCAAATTGTATTTATCGACCAACCTTTCTTCCGCCTTCTTCTTTCTTCAACAGTTTTGCTTTCGTTCTGGTTTAGAAGGGATAGAAAGCAACGTTCGGTTACATGTTATTAGGTGGTTGGATTTGTACGATGTGCCAGTGGTAGCAGATTGCTTTTGTCTAGAGCGAATCATACGACGATCATTCGCATAGAAAAATATTTGAAGGATAGAAAAGCCTTCGATTGATTTAATCTTTTTAGGACACCACCTTTTTGGCGCAGAGATTTAAGTAACGTTTGTAAATGCAAGAAAATAGAAGCATAAACATTGACCTAGTTTTTACAATTAGTACTACTCTTTCATCAGATTACATGTACCAGTGAGCTTTCGTGTCATACATGTACGTATATAGCGTCTAACGATATACATATGTATCTATAATATATTTTCTAAAATAATCCAATTTACTTCTGTTTCCAGACAAGTTACTTGACATCATTTGTAACTTTTAACGTAATTTGATTCTTCTGACATATAGTTACATTAAATTCTACTTTTCATAGAAATATAAACTCGATTAAAATTCAATTTTTTTGGTTAGAAGTATACGATTACATTACAACATTTGCACGCTTAAATAATTCATTCTCACATCCATAATCACCTACATAAATAGCCAAGAAATATCAATATTTGCAACCCTAGAATCGGGAACGTGAGAAACATCTGAGAAAAGAACTTTCATCTCCTAAGACCTCTGACACGGTTTTACGATTCCCTTCTTTACGCGAAGTTGAAAAACCAACTCGACAAATTGTCGCTAATCGCGGAGCACGCGATAGTCTGGTGGTGCTGGTTCTCGCCCGGACCCTTATCGCAGGAGGGAGAGCGGTAATCTCGCTTTAAGTCCGTTCTATCGCTCGACATCGCTGCGCTGGCCGTGAAAGAAAGAAAAAGGCAAGAAGAAAAGGAAGAAAAAGGAGGGGAAAACAAAAAAACGAAGAAAGAAGCGAAAAAAGACGGTGAGATAACGCGCTTTATGGATAGCACAGGCGCGCGAGCAGTCGTTGGTTATTAAAATTCACGGCTAAAACGAAAGTTGGCTGAATCCAAGGCGGCTTAACCTCACGGTGTGGGTATGCTCCTGCCTCACCCTCGAAAGAGGGATGATGGTTTAAAGTTAAGGCGGCACGTGAAAAGGGACGAAAGGGAAGGTCGGAGGAAAGTAGATCTTGCTGGAGGCAAGCAGAGGGAACGCTGGATGTATCGTGATTTACGGACAAACTTGCTGAGCACTGCAAATCGTCGAGCGTCTGTTCGATATCAATTTTCTATCTATCTCTGCCTGCCTTTTTGTTCGTTTCTACAGTTTCCAGTTGCGAAGATGTTGTTGCTTTTGGCTGAATGTGGATTCGTCGTTGTCTTTTCAACATTGTATCGAGAAACGTGCCTTTCCCGAAGTACATTCGCGTTTCTTTAAAAATCGTGTTACATTTTTTCAAACTATTGGCAACGTACTTTCGAGTTTACTATGTTTCAAAATAAAATCCAGGCTTTCTAAAAGTTTCGCTATAGAAGTGTAGTGGAATCGCGTACTATAGAAATGTTCGTAGCACAAAGTTAAGGACGAAGGTTTTTTTTAAACTCGTACTGAGATCGTAACTTTCCGTTTCAAGCAGAAAAATTATTATGAGCAGCTTGTTACTTGTCAATGCGTCGATATAGACGCTGGACGTATTCTTCCATGGTATTTTTAGCTCCTTAACGCCACCACGAGACTCGAACGGGATTAGTCGATAAAAACAGGGGAAGAACTGGTGGTTCTGCTGCTTGTTTGATCGCCGAAGTATTATATTAGTTAAATCGGCACGAAAACTTGAAGCGTTCAGGAAATTACATAAAATTGAAAAGATTTTGTGTTTTATCTTTTATCATTTTATTGACAGTGGCGAGTAGGTAGGGTTTGACGGAACGATTGATTAACCTATTTGTGTCAGTTCGTACCGCGTGATCGCTGCAAATGGAATCAGATTCGGCTCATCAGTGATGAAACGTTCTTTCGTGACTTCGGTAGTTGATCGGCTTCGATTTGAGATTGGAAATAATGGCGAGCTTTTTTAAATAATAATAATAATAGTTAGAAATGATGAATAATCTTGGATCGATCCACGCTGAGCGGTTTTCTCGATGAATGCTTCATCACGATTATACTCCATTTTAAAAAGCTACATAAGTTTCATGAATCTACAAATATGCATGTATATCGTTTATCACAACTGTACTTTTTTATTCTACGTACAGTATATATATATATATATAAATATATATATATATATATATATATATATATTTTCATCCTTAGGATAATTTTAATGATTTATTAATTTATCTTTGTTTAAATATCAACTTTCGAGAAGTGTTATATTATTATAATTTGTCCGTTAAATTATGCCAAATCAAAAGGAAATCGTTTGTATAATAAATGGAATCGTACTTGACCTTATTTCAATTTCTTATACTATGTTCCATTATACATTATCAGAAAGTATGTATTTTAATGAATAATAATAGAATATAACGAATATAAATATTCGTCTGAATTATGTAGCTCTGTTTGATCGTTGCATCCGTTTTATCGATTTTATGTCTCGTAGATATGCTGAAATCATCAAAAAGACGGATGGCTTCGTGAAATATTCATTGCAATAATCTGCATTACGAGATTTACTATTTTTATATTTAGGTCTTTCTTTTCGAAAAAATTGAGAACGTTACATTCCGTGATAATTATATATATATATGTATATATATATACACCTATGACACATTTTAAAAATTTATCAATGAGTACAATAGATTGTTCGAAGAGTATACATGTACCTACGTATTATATTTTAAAACCATACATATATATACTATATATAATATGTAGAATACTATAATAGGTAGAATATAGTATTATATATATTACGTATTATTATATATAATAGAAGGTATGTAATAAAAGTCAAATAACGAAGCATAAAAATAAACATCGCTTCTGTAAACTAAAAGGATTATTGGTAAAAAGTGGTTTCGTTTTAGAACAATCACGTTTTCGAACAAAGTATTACATTATTGTACAAGAGTATTATGCGTATATACGATTCGAAATCAATACTCAGGTATAAAAACAGAAGGCGACAAATCCATATTTAAACTGCCATAATCCATAGCATATCTGTCAACCAATGGACATCAAGTAAATACGATACAATATCGTCCAGTTGAAATCGGACAGGCCGAACAGCTCAATTGTCCGCCAAATGAAAAAAATCGGGGCTCAGGATTCAATCCAGTGATTCTATCTCCAATTCTCATAGACCATCGAACAGATATTCGAAAAAGCTCACCGGCCTACAATCCGGAACGCATCAACCTGATCGAGAGGATTCGCGGTTGATCGAGAATATATCCTGAATGCTCGATCCAAAAATGGCGGACGCGCGTCGACAATGCGGCTATACGATCATTCAGTCACTCGCTGATAACAGCACGCGAAAAATGTCGAATTAAAATAGCCACGAGTTCCGCAAATTTCATTGTTTCGTTATGATGCGACGCGCATTTCTTTTTATGGTCTCTTTGTTTCGTGGCGCTCGTGAAAGCCAAAAATATTCCACATTTAGAAAACATGCAATATACGAGTTAATCCCCAATCAGTGAAGTATATTTTACTAATACAGGTTTTTCACGAAATAAGCATCTCGCTATCCCCTCTTCCTTATTCGAACTCGCCGACAGACCGAGAGATTCGAGAACGAGTGAGAAATCCGCGAGAAGCGAGAAGTCATCAATTTTCGTGGTCGAATGAACAATGACATCGTTTAATAGAAGACGAATGGAATATGTGTAATACTTTCTCACTCTGGTGTTAGCGAGATGTTACATGTTGCTTGGTCGATCGCTTTATTATTTGTCGCTATCGCGTGACTCTCGTTCGTCCTCCGTGTTCCTTCTTGTCCCGTTCGAGAATAAAGTCAAGCCGAATAGTATAGCAGTCTTTTAACAAGCAACTGTCTGGATCAAGTAATACCTAGATATATTAGAATAAGAAACAATTTAGGATTTTGAAGTTATATTCGCAAGGAACGCAGAAGAAGAACAATTTTGTAGTTTTAATGAAAAATAACTGGATGTTCGACGTATTTAGCTGCATTCATGAAGATAAATCCTCATATAAAAAGTTTGCTTCCTTCTGGAAACTAGCATTAGCGAGGCGAATGTATCGATATGTTTGAATGAATTAATATGTTCTGAATTAAGAAAGACGAGTATTTTTTAAAAATATGGAGCAGTTATTTTGGTTGCGTGTATATTAGCATCTGTGTACATATATATGTATGTATAAACGCTAAAATTTCCAGCTTCGAATTTTGTATCCGTTGTTTATTCATTTATATCGTCCAATCTAAACTCTAGTCTTACGTTAGACTCAAATTGTTGCTAAAACTTGCAATTGTCGTTACATGCTGAACCTTAGCGTCCATGAAAATGTTAACACTTGAAAGCCGCGATTTCATACTGGTCGTTGGCAGCCAGTTAAGCGTCGCCAGTCAGTTTCGAGTAGATAGCCGGTGGGTAAAGATCCTCGGGCATCGGTATGCGCGTCCACAACTACGGGTTCGCTTATTTGTATGGAAATGTCGCGAAATCCATGGCACACGGGAGAACCGCGCCAAGAGCCACCCCTCATAGAAAAGCCTTTCGTCGGAGTTGGTTTAATAGAATCGCGCGAGTTTACTGTCATTACCGGTTCCATCTAGGGGCAATTACCACGCTAACGATTATTACGGCTGATCCAGCTCGGATACGAGACGTTTATAATCGGATATCCATTCCGTCGACGGAATCCGGAATGACTTTCCAACGTACCATTACACCGTTTAAATAGATTTTTCAGATACGGCCGATTGTAAACTGAAACTTTCACGAACACGCATCAGTGATAATTAGATTCCGATTAGGAAATTTACATTTGATTCGTCGCGAAAAACTCCTACATTTTTCTTCCTCAGCGCCAGAATTGTAGACTTTTAATCCTGCAAGTTCAAGAATTTATTTTGAAATACTAAGACGCATTTTTTTCCTATTTTTATTAGAATAAATTCAAAATTCCAAGAATCTCGTTATTATTTATCTCGCTATTTACAAATAAATCCTTTTACGCTTGCCCAATAATAAGACTTGGCTAAAAAATCTGGTCCTTGGTTCGTTCCAGTCAAAGAAATCCTAGCGTTAACGCGATTCCCAATCCGTGTGGCCACGGGCATCGCCGGTGAACCGTGCAAATTTCGCGGTACGTTAGCTTCCCCGCAAGAAAGCGAGGAATGCCAATTTCCAATCCTCTGTTTAACTTTTCAACTATCCCCAGCACTGCTTCCGGCTACACACAACCGAAGGTTACTCGTACATGCACACCAGCCTGCACATGGGTGTACGCTAGTCGAGGGATAGTTGAAAAAGTACAGAAATGTCGCGAGCGAGTCAAGACAACGGCACCAGGGATTTCAGTCCCTATAAAAGTTGCACGAAGACCGCGAGACACATGCTCGGCTCTCTTCTCAATCGTGTAACCGTGGCTTGCTACGGACAATGATGAGACCGCCGCTCAGCTGAGCAATCACCTAATGCGCTGGGACTCTTACAGCCGGAGTGGACCACCGATCTCCTTCGTCCTTTTGATTTCGAAAACTGAAGAGTTCCTAGCCGTTTCGATCGAAATTGATCAAACCACTTGCAGTGTTGATTCGTAGGTTTAATTTCACTTGGGTGCATTGGATCGATATCTTCGGGTTGAGTTGGAGGGAATAGGCAAGTACGGTCATTTCTTTTCTTTAAGGGTGAAGAACTTTGACGGGACATGTTAAGATCACAAGGTTAATACTATTTTATAAAAAGTAAATTTCCATATTGCAATTTTTATATGACCATTTTTCACTTTTAGTGTTTGTTTTTATCCGTATCGAAAAAGGCCTGCGATAAAAACGAACGAAAGTGCAAGGTGAAGTACTAATTTCCCACAAAATCTTAATAGCACGCTTCAAACAATGGTAATAAGACATTAATATCTACGATATGAAGAAATTATTATGAATTTTTACGATGGGCGGCATTACGTAAATGGGGTGGTAAAAAGTACCGAATCGGTGGAAAGATGACGGCAACGCAATGCGACAAATCTAGGAACGAGGAGTGAGAGTGTGCTGGTCCAAGCGATTCGGATGCATAAAACGCTCATCGTTCTCGGGGCAAAGTGAATGTCCACGCTCGATATTTATGTAGTGTCGTGGCGCGCTATGTTTATGGTTTTTTTCGCAGACCGAGGCAGGATGCAAAGGGTGTCGTAAAATAGGAGCACGGGGCGCTGCCGGAGAATAAACGGCCTATGAATAACTAGACGCATAAATTTGATACGTGCCACCCGTATTTTTCTTTCTTTCATCTCCTTGTCAATGACGAATTGAAAAAGACATTTCGATGATCGAAGAAGAAAAGGGGAAAAACGAAATTTAAGTTAACTCAACCTTAACCCAAACGTACATGTATTTATACATACGTATAAAATGGCTGTGAGGAAGGTAATTTCCTTAGATCGGATAATAGAAGGAGTATAATGAAACAAACCGATGTTTTATGAGTGTAGTATTTAAATCCTTTGTGCTTAAGTTTGAAGCGTTTCCAGGATCGAACGTTCATTTCCACCTGAATTGTCTGACACGTTTTATACCTAAAAGGAATTGATCGACGACGGACTAGAAATGGTGACCCATTGCTTCGTGTGTAATGTTTAACCAGAGAATTGATAGGGAAGCGCAATATTTTTGACAGTCGGCGAAGATTTACGCGTGCCGCGCAATCTCAGCAATTTGAATTTCCAATATCGCCAAATGGAAGACGGTAATTTAGCGTTTCGAACGCCGTTGAAGCATTCTCGCGGTACGCTACTTCTATGATTTATTAATGAGATGTACGGGGTATATGCGCCCGTACAGCCGGCTGTTCCGCCTAACTTGACCGCCTGAAATACGCGCCTCCTCGTTTCGATCTCGAAAGGATGTTCGCGTGAAGGTGTTCGCGCGAATTTTGGTGCTTTTGGAAACGTACGATTTTTCTCCGATTAGAAAACGAAATCAAGTTTATCGCGTTAACTCGCGATATCTCGTTATTTGTGTAACCTTTTAAAAAGAAATAATGAATACGAATAAAAAACGATATTCTTTGGCCGAGTCGTAAACAAAATTGTTTTATGCATCGATACTGCATACACATGAACGAATGATATAAAATTTTACGATCAAACCAACCAAACAAATTTAACGATTAAGCTATAAATCTCGCAACTGAAAAATCACTAGTGAAGTCATTTTTATATTTTCTAATACATCAAATATAATGCAATATTTTCCATGAAATATAAACTTTCATATATTACGTGTAACAAACTGTTGTTTTTTTTTTTTTTTTGTAAACTATTCGTTGTTCGTTGTTGCAGCTCCATTGAGGAAAGGAGAAAGTATTTTTTATGTTTTACTATTTTTTAAGCTGGAATTATATATTTAAAAAATGACGCTATAGTTATTAATCGGTCGATATTATTAATTTTAGAGCGTTTATACGTAAAAGAAGAACCTTACGTAGTGAGAATATAACGCAGTAATGTCTGTGTTTAAATTCATCTACTATGATGCTTTGCAAAAATAATGTAGTAAACAGAAATGATACTACTTCAGCTATGAACAGTTTCGATAATTTATTATCAGCTGACATATTTTGTACTATGATAGATGATAATAAATTATTCAGCGGAATAATGTGCAGTTATTGTTAACGTGTAAATGTTTACTATATACGATTTTAGCTTTGTGAATTTAGATATTAATTACAAATTGATACGATATTTCATAATAATTAGCTTTTTATGATCCTTGAAATGTCAAAGTTGGGAATACATTTCATTATTCTCCGCGTGAAGTTAATTAGATGGAAAAACAATGGTATCGAGCCGTGATCGTTTGTTATGCGAGAACAATATGTTGGTTTTGCTTGCACGGTATTCATTAATTTAATTAATCGCATGATATTTATCAATTTCACACTTGACATTGCTTTGAAATTGAACGCATTCGCGTCGGCTATATACGCCATTCTTTACGATGATTTCCAATAATAATCATATCAACATGTATGCTTGTTTATATCAAAAGAAATGTAATACGATCTGTTATCGTAAAAACGTGGTTTGCCACGGAATAGCCAACGACGTATGTAATAATTTATGAACCATAATTTTTCATAACGTATCAATGGTCATTCTTATGAGCTTAGATACCTAATAAAAGATACTATAAATTTTCATCGTAAATGAACATTATCTGTTTTGGCTTATTTTACGCGTACTTATACCACGCCGAGATCATAAAGGTTCTCGTTCGCTACAATGATAAATGGATTCAGTGAGAAATTGCAAGAATTTGTTTCATCCAGTCGAATCTTCTTCCTTCTTTTTTTTTAAAATTTCACCATTTAACAATATTACTATTCTTCGGGAGGTTATTTTTAAGATTTACTTTTTCTTACATCTCAATTTGAGTAATTAGTAATCGCGTGCGATTAAATTTATTATTCTAAATTGTTATTTTTATCTTTATTTCATACAGAATGTGCTGCAGCCTGCTTTTTTACAATGTACAACGAAATGTACGTCCCATTCTTCAAACATATCCGTTTGCTTTATAGATTTACCGTTACACGACACGATATACACCCCACAAACATTTGTTCCACGACCAAACCAGTTTCTCATTGTGGACATTTTTATTGTTTTCAATCGATCAGACAGATAATCCACGGACAATTCACTGGAACGTGCTATCTCGTTCGATCTTGCCTTATACCAATAGTCCACTCAGCCTTGGAGATCTCAGATCTTCACGAAAGATAGATCTGTAGTGAATTTCCCGATCTTTTAGAGACTTAATGCATCTCTAATTATGGTGTAATAATAATTTACAACATCTGGCAAACATCATGATCGACAATGGTACAATCGAGATACGAATGTATTTTATTCCTTATAGAGTGAGAACAATGGAAACCTGATCTTTCTTGCACTAATATTGTCAGCGAAAGTTTACTTTATTTTAATTCAATTTATTTTCAGTTTATATTAAATTTATTTTAGTTTAAATTTTTTCGCAATTACATTGGTAATGTAACAAGTAAAAAATCTGATTAATCTCACATATTACTTTCTTTTGACAGATTAGTTAAAAGTGTCCAAAAGTCATGAATGTAGTTACACGATATGGCCTTTAAGTATATATCAAAGCACCACTGAAACGTAAAGAGAAAGTGCACTAATTGTCAAAATCCGCCAAGCGAAAGCTGCTTAGGGGCGACGAATCGAGCGAATAATTTGCATGTAACTTGCGCGCGCTCCACAATCGGCTTATGGATAGCGAGAAAAGAGGGCCTATGGATTAGTAACGAGACATCGTCTGTGCCGCGTGATTGGCTTCGCGTGGTCTAATAGGGAATTTTCCACGAAACCATAACCACAGCGTGGCGTTCGAAGCTTGTGCCGCTAGAAGAACGGACGTTTGACTCGCGTCTAAATGGCTGCCGCGCTCCGCTGGGAAATCAGCCATTCGATGGAGCGGGGGTCTCGTATGCCGTCGCTAATTCTATTTCTACCTATTTGCTTGGCCCACCCTCTACGATCGCGAATTTTCCTTCTTTACTCTATACCGGGTTACTTGGCATCGTCTTTTGATTTCCTATCTGCTTTCTCGTTTTCGTGTCTTGTTTGCTGCAGGTTGTACCAATTTCTTGGAATACCTATATTATTTTAATTAGAATATTAGGAAACTGATTTTACTTAGTTTAGTTACAAAAGTACCTACACATCTTTTCTCCAATATTTTTCATGTCTTTTGCGAATTAATAAACTTGAAATCAATCGATCAAGTATTTAGCTTCTAAGGTATCGTGAAAGCTATTTCAAAGATGGATTTAACCATAGCGCACTCAATCGAATAATTATTTTATATACTGAAATTATTCGGTCTGTCATTAGAATAAAATATAAAATGTGAATATAACTGAGTTTTTTTTTATCAGAGATGGTAGATTCCTTCAATTATTAACGAACACAAAGGCTTTATTGTACCAACAACTTGTGCCAATCCCTTGTGCTTCGAGGAATCAGCGGAACGTTTTAATTCCATTCATTCTCTGAATCTGTTTTTCGGTGGAGCTGCTACAAGCTTGTTTGGCTCACGAAATTCTTAAGAAACGAATTAATTAATATAATCGTTCAAGCGGAAAATTATTGCTGCAATCCAGAGGAAAGTTGTTAAACTGGAAGATTGTAGACTTTGAGATTGATAATGGCGACAAACAGCTAAATAACTAAGTAAGAACGGTACCGATTTAACACCTCTTACAAACATTCGACACTAATAAATTATCTAAAGAACGTTACTTTCTATATTATCTCGCCTTAGGAGAAAAGCGGACTGGAAGGAAATAATAAGCTCAAGTAACCGTAAAAATTCTTCTATTAAGATCTTCAAACGAAATACTTCTGTACAGGAACTGTATAATATTCGCTGCGTTCATTGTTGCTTCGAAAGCATAAAATTCGAGTAAATTTCTGGAACAAAAGATTCACGAGGTAAGAGGAGCAATTACACGATGTTTCCTCTGTAGATGAGAATATTTCTCAGATGGAAGAGTCACTTTTGCTTTTTTAAATGAAATAATCTTTTTGTCTTGCGATAGAAGTTTTTCAACCGAGTCAAAGACACACAGCTATATAGAATGCTTTTAGAATCGAGGTACAATAACTTAAGTAGTCGAGAGACAGAAGGTATAAAAGTGCCTTGATAAGTATAACCTTTCTTAAAAGGTCGCTTGGAAATATCGCGACCACTCACCCTGAAGCTCAATGCTATTGAAAATACAAAAGTAAGAGGGTATAGATATGTACGATTATTCCTTATAACTCATAGACAATATGTTCTTCGGTTAAAATCAGACAAGTTGCGATGTTATCCAACGTATGGGATAGAAGCTATTTACAAGGAATAGCCAGTAAGAAACGATAGAAATAAAAAAAAATCGGCATAATCCAAGTAAGAACACGAGTTTTCTTCTGAAAAGAGATATAGTGTACACTGTACACTGTACACACATGGTCGATAACTTCCAATCTCGCTACGTGTGTAATCGGTAATTCGATTTGTAGCCGTGTACCCGGTATTTCCCCTACATTGGTGCCTTTATCAAACCCTTTGATCCTCATTTCCCAATCGTAATTCTTCTTTTATCCCCTTTTTTCCTCCTGTTTTTTTCCATTTCCACTGACTTCTCATGGCCTGTAGCAGCTGCTCGTGGCGCTACGAAAGCGCGGCCTTTTCGAACGATCAAGAAACTTGCTTTAGAGAAATGCCTGTGTTTCATCCCTTGACCCGGATTCCCTTTTTCCCATGTTTTTCTTCTTTCCTCGGTTTTCATTAGACTCTATTCTATTCGAGCGAATGAACGCAAACGGCTGGGTTCTCGATTCGGCTATAAAACCACTTTCCTCGGAGGATTATTGACATATCGGCCGACGGAAATTGAGGTGTCGGACGCAGCAAACGATCCGTTAGGACGGTTACGTCGGTATCGCGGGACTCGCGTGCCATCCCCGTGTATTATTTTCACGACGAAATATTGACCGGCGATCGTTCATCCTTCGACGACAGCTCCTCTATCTTTCGGATGCCGCTCGTCGCCCGTTTACGATTTTTCATTCAACCGATAACTTGGTCGGCATAATGGATTGGCTAGTTTTAGACGTTAAATCGTGGAAAAAATATCGACGTGGGACGAAAGTAGAGAGGCTCGTGTATAGAGAGTGTCTCGCGCTTGATTAATACGGCGATTGAGTTATTACTTGCCAGCACTTCATCGAGTATGATCAGAAGTTTGTTTATACACAAGACGAAAAATTTGAATTTCTTTATAACAGCTTTAATTTATCCAGAGATTCGAAGACTGATAATCGCTAAAGAAAAGAACGTTTAATTCCAATTCAAATAAAATAAAATTCTCGTTTAGAGAAAATACAACATATATAAATATTTACGTTATATAATATTTATTTAAAATATTTTTAAATATTTTTAAATATTTTTATCTATTTTATATGGAGCATTTACTATGAGGGTGGATTAGAGTAGATAGAAATAAGTTCCAGCAACATTTGAATAAAATATACTCTTAAACCCTAGTAATTTATTTCGGAAGTACCCTATACATATGGCTTCTGGAAAATAGTTACGTTTATCTACCATTCTGTTAAAAAAGATATGAAGGGATCCCCATATCGTTCTTTTGGGGATTGAATACCGATATTCTACTTGCCATGTAAAAGATTTGAGTGAACCCCAACGTATGAGATATTGTCCGTTTCTTTAATAATTTACAGCAAAGAAACCTTCGACACGTAAAATCGACTCTTCGAATAATACTGTACTTTTCTCAAATAATCTTCTTTTTTTTTGTTTTTTCTTCAAAAAAGGAAACATTTTCAAATGTCTGTATAAATTTGGCGACTACTATAAAGTAACATATACTCGCTCGGACAAAGGTACATTTCACGGTGAAGGATTAACGATACAACAGAACAGGGAGACTAGTCCCCAGTCCTCGGCGCGTAGACAATTAATTATGCCGCGACTGTAACTAATCCTGAGAGACAATGCAGAGTCGTACCTTTGCGTCTTCGATAACAATGCATATCGAATTGAAAGGGGCAGCAATGCTGTACCATTGCTGTTCCATTGGCGCAGTTCCACGCCCGTTCGGGAACCGGTGTTGGAACAATGCTGTGCCAGCCGCAGGTCACGAAGGTTTCGCCGCTGAGTTTCCTCGATTTCCTTGTTTTGCAAGGCTTCCCCATGAGTGTACTCACAGGTCCTCGGCTGTTCCGAATTACATCAGCACGATGCATCGAAGCATAGCATACCGGTGTCCCTCGTCTTCGCTCGTGGATCGCGGCGGGCACGTACAATCGGCTATAATACTGGTGAAATTTACGCGCGGTTCATATCGCGATGCAATCTCCCGTGTCGTCCTACCGTTTCGATTCGACACGATATTCCGCGCCATCGAAATAAAACGTGGATTAGGTTACGGTAATATTGCGAACTATATTCATCGCAGAACAGGTAGGAGAGATAGGTAGCTTCGAGATTTCAAATTAATGGAAATAACGGAATAAATTTTGTCGAATGAAATCTCGCTTCAAAGAGGAATGATTTTGAAAGTTAATCGAGTGTAGTTGCGCTTATTTGATATTTACCTGCATCGTTTTTTCTATAAACGGGTAGATCCTTTTGTGTTAATAAAAGTAATTTATTTAACCACTTAGATAATTGCCACCGTTTTCAATAACTTTTGCCTACTTTTGCATCGACTTCGGTTCTTCGGTCTTTCGAGTTAATCTGTAAGGGTAAATGAAACTGGACTACACGCTCTACTGGATCAGGATCCCAATTCAGGTTCATTTGCCGGACGACTGAGTTACCACTCTAACCAACTGAGCTATCCAAGTCGTTAACAGATTCCCTTCTCTTTAAGCCCAACATAAAACGAGGGATAAATTTACTTTTGTCTTTTTATGAGTTATGTGAGAGGACACAAAATGGAAAGTATTGAGCGATCTTTCGAAAAGTTTCCAGTATTTTTACGATGTTAGGTGCCTTCGATCGAAGTATAAAACTACTAAAGATTTCTAATTGCCAAAAAGTATTACACATTTATTGCTCCTTCGATATTTCGAAATTTCTGGCGTGCATTAATTTGTAGTATAAACCATCATGGCAGAGGACGAACGAGATTAACCACTTGCGATCGAGGAACAAAGCTATTTATTAAATATGACCGGGGAACTAGTGTCGGAAAATTCGACGAAGGATGCGCATTCATTCGGTAATCCAACGTATGAGGCGCGTATACTGCCGCGTTATTACTTGGTTCGCTAGAGGCAAGGTTCTTGCGAGATTGAACGCATAAAGCTAATTAACCGACTATAGAACAACGGGTAATTTGCCTGCTGCCTTTGCGCTGGAGATACTTCAGGGGACGATGCACGAGTCAGCCAACGAAAATAAAACGAGAACCGAGCGAGCGAGAGAATAGAAATGCAGGCGTATAATAGAGAATTATAGCTCTCCGCTTTCGTGAACATTTTGACGTTTATGAGCAGAAAAATATTCAGCCCGAAGTGCGCACGATTAACGAAGAACTCACAGAGAAACGTTGGATCGCACGACTACGTTAATTAATTTTTGTTCAACAATCTCTTGTTTTTAAGAAATATTTCTAAATCATCTACCCCCCCCAAAAAAATGAATGAAACGTAGTTATACAAATAATTCTTCTCTTCTTTTGTAGAAATTTAGACATTTTAATTTAAGTTAGAAAAGAAATTCTATTTTCGAATGAGATAGGTACGTGGTAGACGCGAAATTTCGAAAACTTGGTTAATGAGAATAATTTGGAAAACGAAGGGAACCAAAAGAAATACGGGATAAGCAAAATACAACATCAAGCTATTTTCTCTTCTTTATGTTTGCATAATGCGTTCAAATTTCAAGTTTAAAAGATCGAAATTATCTCCGCAGTGTGTAATAGCCATTCAATATGCGTTTATCGGAAAATTAGCAGGTCGTGTTGAAAAATAAGCCGGTAAATTAATAACTTTTAATCATCATATAACAAGCTGGGTGTATAACGCCGAAAAAGAGAACAAGATAAACGAGAAAAAGGAGCGAAAGACGAAAACGAACGTGAATATTTGATGAAAAGGTGGATTCTTCAATTCTTCAGTTTTTTAATTCCAACAATATCTAAGAAGCCTCGATATTTTAGACAAAAAATTTCCCCGCGATCATCAACTCGACTTTCAAGCCAATCGATCTAAAATACTAAACGCGAAAAAAAGGGACAATTACAAATAAAATAAATCACACCGGTATTTACATTGGCTGACGAATCACGGTTGGACGCACGATCCACGTAGTAGTATGACGCGGTGGCGTACGGACAGCTCGGAGCAAGCTCGAATATTTTCAGGACAAATATCGGCCGCTATCAAGCCGAGGTCCTTCGCCTGTTTGTCGACGGATATCATCGAGATCGAGCCATTGAAGTGGCGAACACGGTGAGTCACGTTAGCATACAACCGCAGTGCCGTGTTCTCCATTAGATAGTACAGTGTTGTTTTAGGCGCGACCCGTATTAAGGCTAACACGGCCGTGCGTGACTCACTCGGCGAATAGGTAACAGGAGTTTACTTCGATGGGAAATATATTATCGTTCGCATGAGGGGGCCACTAAGCGCCACGAACATAAGGCAACTCCATGTTTCTCCATTTAGCACCTGGAAACACACCGGTCGGCCACCGCTTGATTCGCTACAGACAACGTACGCGCCCTGTGTATTACTCCGTGCGTATAAGCTTTGGCTATTTGCTCGCGCGAAATCAAAACGTCGCTGAATTTTAGAACGAGTACGTACAGTTTGGATTTTGTAGACTAAGATGAAAGAGGATTTCCCTCGGTTCGTTACCCCTGCACCAAAATTTGAGCGAAATTTGGAGGACCGAGATTTGGGTCCGAAAGGTGGTATTCGTGAGATTTTGTTCTTTCTCTTTTTTAATATTTCTTTAAGAACGTGATATCTAAAGTAAGTAAAATTGTTTTTCAATTTAATAGCTTTTGAGTTGCGAAAGTCGTACGTTTTAAGAAAAGAAATGATCATTTCTGCTTTTAGCTATTACGTATCGTTCATATGTCTGACAATTGATGTCCATTGCTACTGTACGATGCAACAGGGAGTTCATAAGTCGATCCTTACAGACAGTCCTCGTACTAAACTTCGAAGGTTATGAGTATTGCATCGGAAGTTTATGATACGGCAATTGCCATTGGGAACGAAGGAACAGAGAGCTGGAAACTCATTTGGTCAGTAGAATCACAAAAGTTCAGAACGATAAAGAAACTTTTAAGATCTTTATTTGGCTGAGAAATTTATCGGGTAATGAATCATCTAGGTTTCTGTCAAACACGCGACAGAAACGTTCCTATTTTAGAATATTACTCTATAAATCTAGTTGTAAAAGGTGTTATCAGCAGCTGTTATTTTCTCCAGAAGTTGTAGACTAAAATTAGCATAAAATGGTGTTTATAAGTATATAGCTGAATCAATGGCGATCGCACCTCGTAATACTTTACGACTCGTAGATTACTTGGAACATCGCAATATATTTTACTGTATATTACTGAGGAAATAATGACAAGTTTAATATTTACACCATTCAATGTCACTAAATTCTAACATAAGTTGACTTCGCGCGAAATAAAATCATAAGCAAGAGAATCTAAAAGATTGTGCCAAGTACACTTTTATGTTTATAACTTCGTTATTTTTCCAAGGAAGCTTCCAATTATACTCATTTATTACAATCGTGCCCAGTTACAGGAGCAGTTTCAGTATTAAATTCTCTTAGTCAAAGTACGAATTAATTAAAGCACGGACAATCACTATTAAAGCGCTTGAACGCACTCGTTGAAAGACAAAAAGACGCCGTTGGCGTTAATAAATTTTATATCGTGAACGAAGCGAAGGACTTGTTATTTGAATTTCTGTGAAACGAACAAAATGTGCCAATCTAATAGCAAAGTATTCACATTTTTACGTAACGCCTTTACCTTTCCCTTTACGTTTTCTTTCATCGTAATTCGTCATCTATTTTTCATAAGGCGACTGTCTGATTAAATCCGGAAGTTTCCAACCAAGTGGTCGCCGGGCTCGTTAATTTTTTTTCAATCGACGTTACACAGTCGTAATTATTAAGTTTATTTCGCACTTGCAACGACGAGAATGAATTTCTTGCGAAACGAGCGAAATATCGCTTCGCTGTATTTAATTTGCATCTGAATTCGTGGCGAAGTTGACTGGAACGAGCAATTACGACTTTATCCCATTTTATGATTTTATGCGCCGATTCGATAGCGCGTCGGCCCGTGTAAATGCCAAATAAATTATTTGCAATCTCTAATTATTCGCGAAACGTCGAATCGCTTTGAACCGTTTTATACATTTTGGATATTTTCGACGATCCAGCGAAGACAAAGTATTTCGTTTATTTCAATCAAATTAAAGCTAATTACCGAGTGAACTCGGATCAATGGATTTACTTTCCTGTTCATTCGACCGTAGTAGTTGTTTATAAATATAAAATATCTACAATAAAGTTTCCAGGCTTAAGATAATTTAGAATGCAAAGTGTCTGTCGTTCTTTCGTTTGATATCCTAATATCACGTAATACTTCGCCCTTGTTTCACGATCCTCGGTAGACCACCACACAAAACAGAATATTCCTAATTGTTAATGAATCGAAACACCTGTCGAAACTGATCGGCTGGATCAGATTCATTTGTCTCTCGCTTAAATCCCCATCGGATCTCTCGTATATCTTCTAAATACACTTCAGTATCGCTCTATCTTCATTTCGACGAAGACAATAAGACGGATAGGCCCGGCCAATCAGCCGCAGTCACATAGACCCAAGAGACAGAAAAAAGAAGAAAGAAAAAAGGAAGAAAAGAAGGACAATTGTTAGCACTCGCGTTGCATAATTCAGGCGGATGCGAGATCGTTAAGGAAAAGTTTCGCCATTACAAGCACGAAATGTAAAGCATGCCAACTGGAGAACACGTCGAAAGGAAATGGTGGAAGGATACGGAGGCTGTCTTCTTTAAATTGTATCGCAAATTGCTGGCCCTCCCGTTGCGCTGAGGCAAAAGAAGCAACCCAGCCGATAACGTCGGTCGCTGTAATGGCCTGTTACGCCAACGTCAAGCCCATCATTGGCGTCGACAACGACGACTGTGGATTTTCTCACTTCATTCCGGTTCATTTTCCCTATTTCCGACTTGAAAACTTTATAGGATCCCGTTCATCGTTTATTCTGACGTTTGATGTCGTTTCGCTATTGTTCTGTTTGGAATTTATAAAACGCTGTCGATAGTGTTCTTATTATTCGATAGATGTCGATATTTTCAAGTACAACTTTAATAGCACGTAGGTTCTTCGTATCATTTAATCAAAGTATAATTTGCCACGCGATTCGATGCACTTCGAACTAACTAATTTCTTTATTCGAAAATGAAAATATCGCACGATCGAATCCAGTGAATAAATAAAGCATAAAAGGCAGAATAATTGGAAGAAGGTGACGCGAGTGGTTTCTCGTGTTCTCGAATATTACGATAGGGACGTCAATCAGTTTAATGTTCGGGACGCTCGACTGCGGACAATTACGCGTCGTTGTGGCTGTAAAGCTACGAGGGCAAGGTAAGAAGGGGCCCTTAATTTGAAAGCACCGTCGATAACGACATTGTTCCTCCTCTCCATCACTTCTACGCCTTAGACGTCGAATCCATCGTGAGATTGCTGGCTAGAAACTTTAATCCGGAATTAGACTGTTAGAATGGAATCGTCCGTAGACGATTTTCTCGACGTATCTCGACACGAGCGTTCCCTGTCTTTCACGAAACGATAATGATTTGGTTTGCTTCGAGTCCTTTGGAATTGGATGTCGGCCAACGAATTCACCTTTTTCTTAGTTTCCCCAACGATCCGGAGAAGAAGAAACGGAGCTACTTTCGCGAGCTGCTTGTAGGACTTTAAACTCTTCCTTTCCTGTTAATGAACATAATATTAAGCACGTCTTTAGTAGAAGGAGCACGTGGCGAAAAAGAAGGTAAATGGAGGCTGACTTGAGCCACTGCTGACGGGAATACTTTTCCACCTTCGCAACGAAACGTACTGTCTAATCGAAATTATAAAGACACGTAGACTTGCTCGTAATATTCGTGATTACGGGGAATTACCGTTTGTCGTTTCTAAAAGTAAGTGTACAAATAAAATATCAAAGAAACAAATAAGATCTCTTTTCACCGGTCTACGATCACGTTCTTAAAATGTCGACCAAACAAAGGCTGTGTTATTTGACGCGCCGAAAAGTTAGGTGTATCCGTGCAAAGGACGTTCCAGCATTGTCAGCGCATAATCGAATCGAGTTGTCATCGCCATAACAGAGACCGAGACTTCGGAAAAGAGGTAAATGCATAAGAGGGATAGATAAAGAGAGAAAGAGGAAGAGGAAGAGGAAGAGCAGGGATAGGAAAGAATCGAAGATCCCTACGGGCAGTAGTCACTTCTGTAATATTCAATACGCTTCCTGGTACAGGTGGCTATTCATCAATTCAAATCCGCAAGTTCTCCCCATTCATACAAATTCCGTGCACACCGCGCCGCGTCCCGTCCCTGTATTAATGGATGCAGTTCCCCTTAGGGGACCGGAGCAGCCGCTAGAAGAGCCAACCCGGAAAAGGGAACGTTACGAACGTGGCTGGTTACGAGTCTAGCGAAAGCAGGGGATGATTCGAAACATACGGCCCGATAGGGAAATCCAGCATACGTCCAAACGGTCCGACGCGATCTACCACCCCTTTCATCCGCCCCAACCGTTCTCCATCCTACCCCCACCTTCCTATTCTCGAGGCGATAACGTTTTCGGCCGCTTTGTCTTCCCTGGCTGCCACCAGGGCTGCTTTATCGTCGTCTCTCTACCCTTTCACCTGTGCCAACTATCGGAAGCGCGAACCCTTTTTCTTCTTCGAAGGAATATAGTATCGCTAGAGAAATCTACCGGAGAGAGCCACTACTGCGTTTGCGTTTCGAATGCTTGTCGTGGGGAAACCCAAATGTATTGGTGTTTCCAAGTGGTATAGATGGTGTTGAGGCGTGGAAGGATTTATAAGGGTCAGAGTGAGGGATTTTGGTGGCGATAATAAGGTTTGGGGTTTTGGATGGTGAGTAGACGATGCGCTCTTATCGATATTGTTAGCGGTTTACGCGCTGGCAATGACTATATAATAAGGAATTTAACTTCAGGCGGAATATGTAATTGAGTATTGAATGCAAAAAATCGAAATATAAGCCAAAGTCGAAAATGCAACGATATTTAACGATAAAAAAATACAATTGGTTAAGTAGAAAATAACCTTTTGTTTGTGTGTAACAAAAAACGGTTGCCTCTAGTTTCCTGCACGCTACGGAGATGATCATTTATTTAAAGGAACAAGGAACGCGTGATGGGACGAGATCTAATAAAACGAGATTACTCCATCCCTGTAGTCTGTACTCTGATAACTTAGAAATCACATCCCTTCGATCCAACCAACCGCTGCGAAAGGACGCGGAACAGAAGCAAGATCCGTGCCTTTTAAACATAAATGAACCACAGAACGCGTTGCTTCCTCCCTTTTTTCTTTTTTCGTTTTTTTTTTTTTTTTTTTGGTCCCGAGTCGCTTCTTTTCCGGTTACTTCCTGAAAGGGAAACAAATCGGAAAGGCGTTTTCGCCGACTCGGTTTTTTCTTTTCCGTCGAGTATTTTTGCTTTCCCACTCGGCTGACAGTTGAATGATTATCCAACGCTTCCTCTTTTAAAGTAGGTCCCATCCTTCCTTTCTCCGCCCAGCTCGCTCTCTCCGTTGCATCCTCCTGTCGTCTCGCTTCTACCCTCTTTTACCTTATACACCACCGGGTAAGTTTACCGTCTTCCCCTTTCTCTTTCCTGCCTCTTCTACTCTCTGTGCCCTTTAGCGTGTTCCCTGTCGTGACATCTTTGATTATGAGCGTCTGCAGGGACACACGCTATTTGCGGGCAGCGGGCATCAAAGATTTGAATAGAGGCCCTCCGATGCTTTTGATGTGTCTCGGTTATCCGGCAGCGAGCGCTGACCACCGCGTCTCTGCTCTCTGCCGTCCGTCTTCCGGTGAACTCGCTTTTCTGACGACGATTCGCGTCTGCACGCGCTCTCGCTAATTTACTCTCACGTTAATAATCCGAGTCTGGCCCATGGAAACTGTATTACACACGCACGTGCCATTTTTTGATCAGACAGAAACCGTGTTTCGTCGGATGTATAAATTCATCGACCTGAATTTTCAAATCGAGATCGATGATGAAATCTACACTCGTCCGTCCTGTCGCTCTCTTTCTCTTTTTCTCTTATTGTTTTTTTAGTACAACGTAGTGTAGATCCTTCAAAGCTATATCTTCAATTCATTAAACAATTTTTCTATGGGTAATTTTATTTCACAGTTAATAAAATTTCGTAATATCGTATATAAGGAATATCTTGTTTTGTGATTTAGAGCTGTTGGAGAGTAATAGGTCTATAGCACTTGGTGTAATTGATAATAATAATATCTCCTTATTATGTGTCATAACACTCTCGTATAGTACAAGGGTTCTCTCAGAAATTCTAAAACTAACTCGCGAGCACATCCTCCACGTACGTTCCTCGTGCTTGATATACTTACATACATATTTTCACAATCTTGTTTGGTCTTTGTATCTGCATCCTTCTCACTTGATCAAGACGAATCACGCTACTAAAGAACGTTTTATTATGTCTGACTTGAACAACTAAAACCTTGGATGACAATGCATCCTTCTTCTATACTTCGATCTTAAAGACTTTCATACGTTCTTTTTTCGTAGAAGTACTTCATGCTCGGAATACTGTCAGTCGCTATGAATATTCACGGAAAACCGTTTAAAGAGCTAAAGTTTATATCGATGTCGACGATGTATATTTATCTGAAATTATGCTATATCGATAATACATTTATATTCATAAAACTTATTATTTAGAGAAATAATAAAATAATGTCGGTATAATTTACTTTTGTATATATAACGACGGAAAAATTTATTTTGCGGCGCATGACACGTCATATTAATTCAGATTCCGTCTGTTGTTCCCTAAATAGGGGAAGTCTCGACGTCTTCCTTTTTTTTTTTTTTTTTGAGCCGATTCGTCGACATGCTCCTTTCGTCGGGCTCAATCACGAAGCTCCTCGAAATCCCGAGAGTCGCAGTGGGGTATTTCTGATCAAAGCGAACGCCCAAGACAATTGACCACCATCTTTGCTCGTCTAGACATCACCGCCTCTCCCGTCGTTCCTCTTCTTTGCCATTTCGATATGGTCGAACCTTGTCGATCAAGGAATCCGGCAGACGATCAAGGAATCCGGCAGACGATCAAGGATTTTCATTCTGTACTCGACCGAGCGACAAAACGTCTTCCTCTTCGATCCAACTTTGACATTCCGCTAAAGGAGAAACGCTAATTTAGCTAAGTACATATTAATAAAGCATCAAAGGTAAACGCTCGGGATCAAGTTGACATTTTAGTTGATATGGTCAATCTCTGATCGAGAGTTGAAAGAAATTGTCGTTAACGTAGGTGGAAAACATAATCGTCAATATTCTGCGTTCTATATTCCATTTTTTTTACCCTTTTCCATGCTTACCACTGGTTTGCTATATTTATATTTTTATATTCAAGCATATGATACTTAATGTAGGAAACAATAAGTACTCTTCCATTTGTAGTACATCGACCTGCCGCTGGGTGTGCTATAAGATATTTACTTTCTCACTAGTTGTCACAAAGGTAGTACGTTGCTATATATACGAGAAACGAAACGTACCTAACGTACTTCCTTCGGTAGTACATATACTACAAGTCTAACGATACAAAGAATCGTTAGCATCATATAGCCCCTACGCAAGGGGGGGATGACATACCGCAAAATGCGAAGTGTTCCATTGAGATATGTGCGCGTAATATTGCGCGCTAGAACCGTGGGTTGGTCCTGCACAGTGTACGCATATTACACTATGTGCAACTGTGGGCGTGTGAATGTGAGTGTGTGACTGCACGTTACATGACAGGACCCCTGAAGAAAAAGAAGGGGGAGAAATGGGCACTCTAGAAGAGTTTAAAGTGTGTACAAACAAATGTAATTATCTGTAAATATCTTGTAAAATATATGCTAAATAAATAAAAAAATATTTTATTTTATCATCTCTACATCTAATGAAAGTATTCCTACATATCTATTTCGCCAATTACGATCCATAATTCTCAACACGTAATATGCATTCAGCGTAACAAGAATCTCATATGATAAATAGTTAATGTTTTATTTGAGACAACTTA